>NW_026926745.1:100000-286378 GCF_032062105.1 Saccostrea cuccullata | reverse complement strand
ATATTTAATTGATTAATATCTTGTTAGCTCACCTGAGCCGAAGGCTCAAGTGAGCGTTTCTGATCAAAATTTCTCCGCCGTCTGTCGTTGTCAGTGTTGTTGATAACTTTTCACATTTTCATTCCCTTCTCAAGAACCACTGGGCCAATTTCAACCAAACCTGCCACAAAGTATTCTTGAGTAAAGGGGATTCAAGTTTGTTCAAATGAAGGGCCAAGCTTTTTTCCAAGGGAAGATAATTATGAATTAATGAAAAATTAATGGCATCTTTTAAAAATCTTCTTCTCCAGAACCATTGGACCAGGAAAAATGAAACGCAGGTGGAAGCATCCTCAGGTAGTGTAGATTCATTTTTTTTTCAAATCATGACACCCGGGGTAAGGGTGGGGCCACAAGGGCTGATCAAACTTTTACATAGGAATATATAGGAAAAATCTTTAAAAATCTTCTTCTCCAGAACCGCAGGGCCAGGAAAGATGCATGAAACTCATGTGGAAGCATTCACAGGTAGTGTAGATTCAATTTTGTTCAAATCATGACCTCCGGGGGTAGGGCGAGACCACAATGGCTGATCAAAATTTTACATAAGAATATATAGGGAAAACTTTAAAAATCTTCTTCTTCAGAACCACTGGGCCAGGTAAGATGAAACTCATGTGGAAGCATCCACAGGTTGTGGGGATTCAAGTTTGTTTAAATCATGACCCCCGGGGGTATGGCGGGGCCACAATGGCTGATCAAAGTTTTACATAGGAATATATGGGACATTTTTTTAAAATCTTTTTTCCAGAACCACTGGGCCAGGAAAGATAAAACTCATGTGGAAGCATCCTCGGGTTGTGGGGATTCAAGTTTGTTCTAAATCATGACCCCTGGGGGTAGGGTGGGGCCACAATTGCTGATCAAAGATTCATATAGGAATATATAGAAAAATCTTTAAGAATTATTTTTTCTCCAAAACCACTGGGCCAGGAAAGATGAAACTAACATTGAAGCATCCTCAGTTAGTGAAGATTCAAGTTTGTTCAAATCATGACCCCCGAGGATAGGCGGGGCCACAATGGCTGATCAAAGATTTACATAGGAATACCTAGGTATTATCTTTTTAAAATCTTTTTCTCAAGATCAGCAAAGCTTTGAATGGTGATTTTTACATAGAAACATTCTCAGAGTGAATTCAAGTTTGTTCATATCATGACCCCTGAAGTTAAGGTGGGGCCATGATAGGCAATCAAATCTTTACATAAAAATATGTATGGCGAAATTATGTATGTATTCTTTATCGATATACTAGTAGTGACATTCTCAAGTAATAAAAGATTCAACCCCCCTCCCCCAACAAGTAAACTTTTCAATACTTACAATGAAGTGCATTGAAGTGGTAAAATTTTCTGTTTGGATGGAACGTTTTGAGCGGTCTTTAGACACGCCCACTTCTTTAGAAAGGAAAAATCGGTCAAATGATTCAATCGAATACCTGTAGAACAGGTATTCCATAAAAATAATAGCCAATCAAATTGACGGTCTACATAAACACCGAGCAAGCACGTGTTCGACTGATACATGTGTTATGCTAACTCCAATAAACATGATAAAATCATAATTATGTACAAATTTGTTGCAATGCATGTTTTACAGAAGCGAGGACTCTACATATACAATGTAGCTCTTTCTTATTTGAAAATCTTCATTTCAGTGAAACTTATGTTGCTTGTCGCAGAAAGTGGGGTGTCCTAAAACATTACGACGAATATTTTTTTTCTCGTTTCGAAAGAAATGGGCGTGTCAGTATGTTATAACTGACGTTCAAAACATGACTCAGAACGTTTCATCCAAATGGAAAATTTTACCACTTCAATGCGCTTCATTGTAGCTGATTTGTGTTTTTTAATTAGCCCATGTGTTCAGGTGAGCGATGTGGCCCTTGGGCATCTTGTTTAAAATATCATACAATAGTGTCAGTATATGTCTTCTGGCAAACCTTTTTACAATGAATTCCTACAGTATCTCTTAGAATTGTCAACATGAATAACAAGAAAACTAACAACGGTATAAATAACAGAGGTATCCCGAGAGTATACAGGAATACGTTCGGAATATCGTTCCAGTCAAGTATCGGATAAATCTTTTCCTGATTGAAACCTTTCTGATAAATAAGGGTAAACAGAGCGTAAATTAAGCAGTAAGCAACGGGAATATAAAAATGTAAGAAATGAAAGGGTCTCCGAGTCAGAAGAACATTCAAAATGACGAAAGCAACGTTGATAAAATGTTTCAGAATGCCGCCGGCGTCGTTATCTGAAATAAAATATTTTTTTAATTAAATTTCAGGTAATTCATTTAATCATGTACAATCAAGTAATTTTATAATGTAACAGAAACAGAGAGAGAGAGAGAGAGAGAGAGAGGGAGAGAGATTAAATTACCGCCATCATTTAACAACAAGTAAAACAACAAGCCAACTGCAATGGCGGTCGTTGTTGCTAAACAATATAGAATCCATACTAGTTTTAAGAACCATGGCGTGGAATCAGCTTCTGTAAGAAAGACAAAAAAGAAATTAATTAGTAAGATCTGACAATTTAATAATATTCATATGGCGGGGGGAAGCTATTCAATACGGCCAGGAACTACGGAACGCTAAATTAACATATATATTCAAACAGAAAAATATTTATACAATGTACCTACCTTCAAGTAATTGTACTGATCTTTAAATCAATAGTATCTCTCTTTAAATCAGATATACATGCACCTATCTTTTAAATACTAGTACAAGTATATTAAAGATTAGGTTTGATTCTTTTATACTTCGATAATGCATTGAATATAGGTATAATTGTTTCGAAGATAGGGTCAATATTGTTTTGCAGATATGTACACTTGATTTGAAGATAGATACAAATGTCATGAATCAATGATAGCTGTACAATTTATTTAAAGACAGGTGCAATGAAATTGTTCCTATCTTAAATTCTTTTGTGGGTATGTTTCATTTGGAACTATCTTCAAATTTATTGTACCTATCTTTAATTTAATTAAACCTATCTTCAAAAGAGTTGAAGATAGGCCTACATATCTTCAAAATTAAAGATATGTATAATTCTATCAAAGAAAGATGTAATTTATTTATATCTATTTTAATTATTTAGAGAAACGTATTATTTTTACACCTATCATACGCGGAACCGGGGCCTTGGGGGGATTTTTTTCCAAATATATACTTAGTATAGACATTGAGCATATCTTCGTAAGTTTAGCCCCTTAGCCCCCCCCCCACTTTCCACAGATACGTCTTAGTATAGGTTAAAACTGGGGAAAGTGGTGGAGTTTGGATTTTTGGTTTACCTAGGGATTTTCGTGTTTGGGAAATAGACATTTTCTTTTTTTTTCTTTTTTTTTTTGCTTGTTAGGTTTATTTGGAGGTACAAAATTTTTTGTTTACACTTAGCCCCCCCCCCCCCCCCCCCCACTTTTAATTTGCTTCCGACGCCAATGCCTCTCTTTAATTCATTTAGACATATCTTCAATTTAATTGTACCTATCTTTCATTCAATTGTATTTACCTTTAAATCCTTGAAGATAAGTACAATTATTTGAAGATAGGTTCAAATATTTGAATATATATATGTATGTTAATTTGGTGTTCCATAAGTAATAACGATAAAATGATACTGGATGTGAATATTTCTACTATAAAGCTAGCTACATGTATAAAATTCCCTTTTTATTTCTCTTTGTGAGTTATTTTTAGATTTAAAATGCAGTTTAGAAAAATGGAGCTAATGCCAAATCACATTGCAAATACATTAATTTTATGAAATAATCAAATCCCAATTTAATTACAATAATTTTTTATCTGATTTCATTGATTATGGTGTCCCAATAGGGCCATTGCGAAAGTGAATTAGCGCGTTAGAAACAATATGCAAACGCGTTAGAGACAACACGCAAGCACATTAATAACAATGCGTTAGCGCGTTAATGACAACACGCAAGCGCGTTAATGACAACGAGTTGTGTGTTAGCGCGAAGTCTTCTTGTGAACAACGCACTAGCGCGTTGACATTAAGCAGAGCTAGTAACTACGAACTCTGAACAGATCAGAGTGCCGTGGAGAAGGCATCCCTGCCCAACATGCATACACACACGCGTTGACATTAACGCGCTTGCGTGTTGATAGAATACAACACGCAAGCGCGTTAATGTCAACGCTATAGCGCGTTATAAATAACAACGCGCTAGCGCATTGTTCACAAGACGACTTTGCGCTAACACACAATTCGTTGTCATTAACGCGCTTGCGCGTTGTCATTAATTCGCTAGCGCAAATGTCATTAATGCGTTTGCGTATTGTTTCTAACGCGCTAATACACTTTTGCAATGGCCCTATCGGGACACCATAATTTATACATAATAAATTATAATTGCAAAAACAATTCATTGTAGTTACTAATATCATGGCTTACCTCCATTGATAATATCCTTTCTGTATATAAACACATGTACCACAGTTACCGATTCCACAACGGAATAAATAGTCAACACTAAGTAAGACCAGTTGGTCAACTTAGAGAACCATTTTGACGGTAAAACCCCCGGATTGAAGTACGGCTGTAGAGCAAGTGTTGTGATATGCAGAAGGCTCCATAGAACCGACCAGGCTATCAAGAGTTTAGGAGTCCCCCACTGAAAAAAAAATTCTGCTTTTTACGCACAAAAATTAAAAGTGTATCAAATCAAAAATAAATATATATTACATTAAAAAGATTAAAGGGGCATAGACACAGTTTGAGCTAAAAATTTTCAAATTTATTTTTTTTTTTAATTTTTACAAATATTTAACTAAGGTCTTTCTAATGATCATCAAAAATTTGAACTTCAGTTGTCTAGATACTTTTGAAAGGGGGGTTCCAGGCTTGTGTCCCTCTACCCCCCCCCCCCCACACACACACACACACTCATACACACGCTCAAGCAAAGATTCACACACATGTATGGAAAGATCCAAGGTTGTGGTAAATAATAAGCTTGTTTACGTCCCTTTTTTCTTTGAAAAGGTACCCCCCCCCCCCAGTCCGAATAAAAAAAAAACACGTTTCAAAAACTACAGTAGTGAAGCCTTGAAATTGAATGTATTTGCAGCATTTCCGAAGAGTACAAAGAATTCTCATTTAGTATTTGAAAAAAAATTTAGGGGAGGGGTGCGGGTGGGGTTTAAAACAAAGCATTACAGTTTAGTTTCTTCAAAAGATATGATTAAAAAACGGTACATACGAGGGTATATAGCCAACACGGCCAAAGATAGCGGAAATATCAAATTAAATCTCACGTGTTACTTATCGTATATGAAATATATAGAAATAAGTAGACTATTTTCTACCATTCTCTCATAAAAAGTAATAGTGAAGGAATCTAGTAGAGGAAACTAAATGTGTGAGAATCTATCTATTCAATACATAAGACGTACAAATATTTATTCTCGGCAAACGTTTATCCTCTCGTTTTTTCTCTCTCTCACCACTTGGAAAAAATAAAGGGGGGTTCCAACCCCCGGAACCCACCCCACCCCCCTCTGGATCCGCCAATGTAGATACAAGACAGTTTTAGAGCTCCAAACCTTTGTTATGTAATCAGGATCCGTATCATCTTTTGTTTACATAGATTAATATACTAATATATTGAAACTTTGTCCGGCATGTCCCTTTAAAGAAAGCGTACATCAAATGTTCATTACTTATAAGATAAATGTAACGTACGAGTATAATTATGAACGTTCCATTTCTTACATTTACATTTAAATATTTACATTTCCTATCGTCTTGATTACCATTAAGGAAATTGCTTTATATCCCTATAAAGCGATTTGCTCAGCACGTGACAGAACTGCTCGGTTTTTTATTGCCTGTTGCTAAGTAATATACATGACAATGCTGAGAAATCTTTTCGTTTCATTTTTTTAATTTATTGAATCAAGGATCAGGTAAAAATGTAAATACAAGGAATAACTGTCTGGATTTTTTGTTTTATGATGATAATCAAATAATTTGCTCGCATGATAATTTTACACATAAACACTGATCAAACCATTCGAGTAACGTGTACTAAGTATATTCGATCTTTAAAACATTGCTGTGATGTCATTCCTTTGTTATTGCAGTCTAAAAATTTACCTGTGGCAGTCCGATATTAGTGAGCAGTCTGATATTAATCGTAATATCAGACGGTCTCAGTACTGATATCTTGCAAAATCGGACTGCTACTGAACAAAAGAAATAATAAGTGTGATAATTTAACAAACGCAATTTAAATTCCCCACATAGAATGATGACTTTGAAACATTGTTCTTACAGAATTGCAAAATTAAAAAAAACAATTCAACTTTCAATTACACCGAATATACCGTAAAAGGAAAAATAATGCGACAGACGAGATAATGCAAATAAAAAACACAATAAACAGATAAACTTCTAATAAACTTCTTAAAATTGGAGAAGTGTTTCAACACCTTTCTCTGGTTTTTGAAAAAGAGTGGATACACTGGGGGTCACATAAACTTTAATTTAAGCCCCAAAAATAAATTCATAACAAAACACAAAGTTTAGACAATATAAAGAGCAGCATTCAAACAATTTGATTTCATTTTTCTCCTGAAAAGAAAAATATCTAGATGCTTAATTTGACAGATTCGCAACAAATTTTGAAAGAAATTTGGAAGATGTTCAACGTTTCCCTCATACTCCCGGATTACTGATTATGTTTGTTTTTCTATAATGGAACATCAAAAACAAAGGTATATGTAGACCCTTAACATAAAAAAATGAAATGGACTAGTGTACCTTTAGCATCTGTTTAATTTTCTGTGGATATTCTTCATATCGGCCCTTTCCATTCGATTCCAAATTCATCATTCACTAGATTGTCTGTATAATTCGTTACACTGCTTCAATCTTCTTGTATGTTTTAAAGAAGAAAAATTTTGTCCCCACTCTCCTTATCAAATTCTTTCAAATACCTTCTTCAGTGTAGCCAAATCCCTAAATACTGAGTACTTTTCATTTAACCCTGCATTCTTGAAATAATTGCTTCAGTGGTCATAAACACCTTTGTCTTTTGTTCTAATATCGGACTGTCTCAGGTAAATCAAAAGCAATGTTTTAAGTACGATATATGCCTCATACAATTCTGTATAATTAAAAAATATCAGACAGTTTTTATAACGGGCCTCAAACTGTCTGATATTTTTTAATACAGAACTGTATTCGGCATATATCCAATACTTAAAGTAACTGAGTAACAAAATGCACAAATCGTTTGGTTTGATAAGCACTAATATTTTGTTACAATAAATTAATACATTTTTTTAAAATCATATACATAAAAAAAGTTAGAAATAGAGTAAGATAAACTCGATTTCTAACTTTTCTGTAGATTGCTCAATAATCTAAATCAATTAATATTAACCAGGGTTGTTCAAAAATAATGTCAAAATTGCTATAAAATTAATAATCGTAAAATTACAGAAAACTTTATATGCTTAAACATGTACCTCTATCAATTTTGACTTTTGCCCGCGAAAATTTCATTCAGACATGCGAATTAAAAAAAAATTAATTTAACTTTAAAAAAAAAAGTTTGTTTACCTGAAATGTAACGAAATCTCTTGGTTGATCATAGTCAAATCCAAAACTAGTTAATTTCCACTGGTTATAACACATGCGGGAGCAACCCTTCTTTTCTTGCTTGGCCATAATAGTGATTTTTGCCGACTTTTCTTGTAGGGGGCAAAAATACGAAGAAAAAAAATAGATTTCGGAATCTTGTATATTATGTGGATTTATGAATCAATATAATGAACTTATTTACAAACGGCATATTTATTAATATTAATCGAACATGTAAGTAAATTGTTTCCGCGAAGGAAACGAATGATGTTAAAGTTATCTAATAACCTCCTGGATACTACAATGTTTGTTTCCCATCAGTCGCATGCATCTTCTCGGGCATTTCCGTCAGAGATCGGAAAGACAATCTCGTAGTGATTAAGACCATCGGATGTTAAAAAATGTATACAAAATAAAGTTCATATTTATTACACTATTAGAGGGGCGGTGTAAAATGTCCCTTAGAACTGAACCTTATTTTAAGTAATATTTTATATATTTAATGAAGTTAAATTCCAAGTTTGTGAAAATGGGAGTTGTCATGAACGCTCAGCTACGTAACCTTTCCGCTTGTCGGAAAAAGCCCGAAAGGTGGCAATTTTGTCTCCAATTTCCATTTCAGTAGCGTAGACTCCTGTAGCTCATTTCATCATTATGCCCCTGTAATAAAAAATTCGGGGGTAAGAGGTTTTTGCCCTGTTCTTCCATCTGTCTGTTTATCTGTTTGTCCGCAAAACTTAACACTTGTCCATAACTTTTTAGTGGTGGTTCTATGACTATTATAAGTACATTCTTTGTGACAAAACCTTTCTTTTGGTACAGCCAAATGTGTCCTTGAACTTGAACTTTGACCCACTTTTACCAAAAACTTTCGAATTTCAACCAAAGTCATATCTTTTGAATAGTTGGAGCTAATGTTTTTATACTTCACATGTGTTTTCATTGTGCCAAGACCTTTCATTGGGTTTAAAAGTATGGCTGCATTTCATTTCCGGAATTTGTTGTAATTATCAGTTTTTCATTTCCGACATTTTTTAGTTTTCGTTTCCGACATTTTTAGGTCACCTGAGTAACTCAGGTGACCTATTGCTATCCGTTTTAACTCCGTCGTCGTGTGTCGTGCGTCGTGTGTTAACATTTGAACATTTTCAGCTTCTTCTCTGAAACCACTGAAGCAATTTCAACCAAATTTGGTATACAGCATCTTAGGTGAAGGGGAACAAAAATTGTGAATTTTATGGTCCCCGCCCCCCTGGGGCATGAGGGATGGGGCCAAAACCACTTTTATTATTGCAATCTTTAAAAATCTTCTTCTTTACTCCTGGACATCAAGCAGGTAAACTTTTGGCATGAATGTAATGAGCATTGAGTCCTCTTACAAAATTGTGAATTTTGTGGCCCTAGGGTTAGTAGTTCTGGTGTTAAGGCGGGGCTCTATTGATTATATTGTGAAAATGCATTAATTCTTTGAAAATGTTCTTCTCTGCTCCTGGGTATTAAGTAAACTAACTAAGTACATAGTAATGATGAGCAAGTATGCCTCTTCCAAAATTGTGAATTTTATGGCCCCAGGGTCAGGGGTTCTGGTGTTAGAGCGGGGCTCTATTGATTATATATTAGTGAAAATGCATTAATTCTTTGAAAATCTTCTTCTCTGCTCCTGGGTATTAAATAAACTAAACAAGCACATAGTTATGATGAGCAAGGGTGCCTCTTCCAAAATTGTGAATTTTATGACCCCAGGGTCAGGGGTTCTGGTGTTAGGGCGGGGCTCTATTCGTAATATAGTGAAAATGCATTAATTCTTTGAAAATGTCTCTGCATCTGGGTATTAAATAAACTAACTAGGTACATAGTTATAATGAGCAAGAGTGCCTCTTCCAAAATTGTGAATTTTGTGGCCCCAGGGTCAGGGGTTATGGTGTTAGGGCGGGGCTGTATTGATTATATTGTGAAAATGCATTAATTCTTTGAAAATCTTCTTCTCTGCTCCTGGGTATCAAATAAACTAACCAAACTTATAGTTATGATGAGCAAGAGTGCCTCTTTCAAAATTGTGAATTTTATGGCCCCAGGGTCAGCCAATGATCCAAGTTTATATATTTATGATGAAGAAAGGTGCATCTAGCAAAATGGTTATTTTTTATGCCCCCCCCCCCCTGGGTCGTGGGGAGGGGGGTACATAGTCTGAAAATAAATTAATGCTTTGAAATCTGCTCTTTGGTATTAATCAACTATTTTATGATATAATTTGCAAAATTTTGAAATATGTGGCCCCAGGGTCAGTGGTTCCTTTGGGATGAGGTGCTCAACTGGTTATAAAGTGGAAGTGCATTTTCTCTTTGTTACTTGATCTAAATCTGGGTATTAAGTAAATAGAGTAAGCATGCTAAGTCTATAATTATGATAAGCAATCGTGCCTCTTTCAAAATTGTGAACTGTGAATTTCATGGCCTCTGTTTTAAAACACGAACCAAGTTTAATTGTTTGAAAGTTGTTGCACAATACTCAGGTGACCTATAGGGCCCGTGGGCCTCTTGTTTTATTTCATTTCCGACATTTTCCATAGAGTACCTTTAGTCATAGATTTGAAGACTTTACCTATGAAAAATAGGTATAAATCATAAATCCTTGAAATCCACCTTCCGAGTTTTGTAAATCTATCAATGACTTGGACAGAAGTTTGGTGGTGTTCCTGACATTTAAGGTAGGACAAAACACCCGTGGATTCTATTTTAATCAATGTCTTAAAAATACCGGAGAAAAAAAGAATATTATTATTTTGACAACAATGAATGATCCCTGTAAGAAAAATAATAAGTTTTGGCATGTTTGCGTCATATTTTGTGAAAAAATCTGAGAATCCTATATATTGGTCACTTGGAGACTTACATTTTGGAATGTGTTTACGCTATCTAAGTGCAATAAACAAGCATGTAACAGTCTGATATAAAATGCAGTGTAACTTTGTTCCATAAATAGTAGAGGGCTGATATTTGGACACATATATAAGGAGTCTCCATTCTTTATGTACTACAAAGGTCAAAGTCATATCAAGTGGTCAAAGGTCAAATAATGTGACGTCATCTACTGAATCTTTTAGTTTTTTGCCATTGAATTTTTTTTGTTCGCCAAAATATCTGAAACCACTGGTTCAGTTTTCTTTATTTTTACACATTTTATTCTAGGACCCATTTGAATCATTCTGTTGATTTTTTTGTAAAAATGAATTATACATTTTCTCTTAAGAAAACTTAAACTGTCGGATATTACAATTGAATTTTCAATTCTGACGCTATATATGTTCTATTTTTACTTAATATTTCACTCAAATTACCCAGTATAAATTTGACTTACTGATTTAAAGTAACGAAAACGTTATCTTTATTAAGGACAGATGATACAAACAAAAAATGGATGTCTGGATTGGTATATATTCTTTGGCCTAATTTCATTGCATATAATGCAAATAATAAATTTCTAGAATTTAAAGAAATTGTAAACCTTCTGTGATGTTCAAAAGTCCTCCCTTCTGAAACCATCCTTATTAATCTATACAAATAATTTTCACTTAAAATTCCATTTTTGTGGACATTTAAATAAAAAATGAAAAAATATGCGGTGAAATTAATTCATTCTATTCATTTAAACATGACCCAAGCTGTTATTTTCAAATTCTTTGACAAAAGTGTGTTTGTATCATCTGTCCTTAAAAGTATTACACAAATTTGCAATTGATCAATTGATAATTCTAGAATAAGGCCCATTCTTAAGTCGAATGTCTGATTTCACAATTTTCTTACAGGGGTCTGATTGGCCATATTTCAGGCTATGTGGGCAAAAAATGTGTGGTTGAATTTCTTTCATGTCATATATAATGAGTGGTTGTGCATCCTAGAACAAATATCAAAGTTTCAGAAAAATTGAATTTGAGGAAAAAAATTGGCCTATTTACCGTAATTTACATATAGTGCACATTAATTTTTTTTAATGTGGTGAAAAAGTTTTATGCTCAATGACCTCTCTTACCTACATGTACATGTAGGCTTAGTGCTAAAAGTATGCATATATGCATCTGTTAGATAGATTTTTATATTTTTTGTATCAATATTTTGCTGTAAATGTTTTTAAAATTCCATTTCACTTACTAAAAAACATTAAATTGCCGCACAGCTTGATTCCGGAAATGAAAAAAAAATATGTCGGAAATGAAAACAAAAAATGTCGGAAATGAAAACAAAAATGTCGGAATAGCTATGCACATTTCCGGAAATTAAATGCAGCGAAAAATAGATGACTTTTGACTTTGACCTCAGAGTGTGGCCCATTTTTGAAAACTTTAACCTTGACAATAACTTTTGATCTGTTAGTTGTAGGGAATTCATATTCATAGATATACATGTATTCCTTGTGACAAGACCTTTCTCTAAATACGAGCAATTTTGACCTTTTCATTTTAACCTTGAGCATAACTTTTGTACCGTTTGTATTAGGTCATTCACATTACTACACAGTGTATTTCTTGTTATTTCCTTTCAAAGCAAAATTTTGACCATTTGACCCTGGCTTTTAACTTGCATTTCAGTTTCAACCCTTGCCACATGCAAGCACATCTTGTTTTCTGTTTAGTTAGTACACGATTCTGTTAGTTTTTTTTGTTAAATTAAGATCTCCCTACCAATTTCACAGGGATTTTAAAAAAAATTAAATGTTTACTTGATATTGATGAAAATTGAGATTTCAATGAACACGTGAGATCAATGAGACAGACTTTGCTTTTTTTGTTTTGTTTTTTTTTTATTTCAAGTCCACTGAGATATAGATTCGACATTTGAATGGTTGCAACCAAATTATCCATTCATTAAATGTTGTTGACGTCGAGTTAAAGGTCATAGCAAGTGTTTCCGTCTTCTCAAGTAAGCGTTGGAATGAATGGTGCTTCAAAGGAATGTAAAAAGCAATGAGGATTGTATGAAAGAGCACACAGCTGCTCATTTGAATTCAAAGTTCTATGGAAGACCTGTTTTAAGACCATTAAATGGGAACAAATTCGAGTCCAAATTTTGATTTTGATATCTCTGAGTTCTGTTTTATGTATTGGCTTCAATTTGAATTCAAATTGGTTTGCAAATTTGTGTATGTAAATCATTTAAATTCAAATTTGAGTTACATTGGTTAAAATTTTTACTGAATTATGTTCTCAGTTTATTGTCTTTGAGATGGCCTCTGAAAACTAAATTAATATTGGTATAAGGATCTGGTATCATTTTAGCATTAATTACAGGATATGTCTGTCTAAATTCTGAATTCTAACAAAGTAAGTATGCAAAGTGATATTATGCTAATGGATTAAAAAAGACAATGAAAATAAATAATTTTAATTACTCAGTCTTCCTTTCAAAACCAAAATATATATAGTTTTACTTTAGAATTGCTATAAGATATTTTCTCTGATATACTGTATATACATGTGTACATGTTATGAACTTTTTTTGATTGAAAAATCAAAATATGATAAATGAAATGCATGTAGATTTAATTATACATTCATAATTTAACTGTAAAGTTAATAATATTGATTTGCATAAACAAAAATTAATATTTTGCTAGAGAATGTCAAGTATGCACCTTTTGGATATTTCATATATTTTCACTCTCGTTTGTTGTTGTAGATCCCTCACATTGAGATCCAAGAGCGTCCCGTATAACTGTCATGGTGTACAATGTAACGGTCAATAATGGTGCAAACACTAGAGGGATACCGAGAGCATACAAGAAGACGTTCGGAACATTGTACCAATCCAATGTAGAATAAATTGCTTCTTGTTTGAATCCTGTTTGGTAAACTAAGGTAAACAGGATGTAAACCAACGAATAAACCATTGGTATATAAAAATGCAAAATACGATATGGTTTTCGGGTCAAGATGAGATTCAATATCACGTAAATAAAGTTTACAAAATGCTTCAGTATGCTGTTGGCATCATTCACTGAAAAAGAAAAAATAATGATTAAATATATGCAAGGAATTCAGCCTTAATGTCACTGGTTATCATTCGTAACATCAATTTGAGAGAAAGAGAGAGAGTCAGAGAGAGAAGACAAACAGCTAGACAGACAGTCAGACAAAGAGACAGTGACAAAGTGACAGTCAGGCAGAGAAAGACAGACAATCAGACAAAGAGAAATGTCCAGACAGAAATACAGTCAGTCAGACACAGACAGGCGGACAGCTACACAAAGAGAGATAGACAGACAAAAGGACAGTAAGTCAGACCGAGACAAAGAAACAGACAGACAATCAGACAAAGAGAGATAGAAAGACAGTTAGTCAGACAGAGACAAAGAAACAGAATTAATCAACAAAGAGAGATAGACAACAGAAATTAGTTGGAGACTTGCTACAAATGTACACAAGAGAGATTTTTGCATTGAAATACTGTTAATTTTGAAATAGTAATATGGGGTGGATGACGGGTTAAAGAGAGAACAAATTACTAGTAATATTTTAGAAAATTTACACCCCTTACTTCCTGCGTAAGTCAGATTAAGAAAAGAGTCCCATCAACCTACATTTTCTAACAGTACAGGCACTCAAAATAGGTGGACAAAATGAAAACTATTCAAAGAGAGAGAGTAAGAGAGACTTTTTAAAAAACTTTCTAATGTTTAGCACTTACTATAATTTGATGTATTTATTATTTGAAATAGTATACATAGTAGAATTTTAAGGTGAGTAAATATTCGATATATTAGGCATTGGAAATATAGCGAAAACCAGTTTGTCATTGTGAAAAAAAATAACATTAAGCAATAATTTGCGCTAGCTACAAATGTACTTAGTTTTTACATCACGGATTTAAAGAAATAAATATTGTTAATTTTGAAATATTAGTAGGGGTGGACTTCACAGAGAGAACAAATATACTTTTAAAAATTTACACACGAAGGGATTATTAATACTGCAAGTCAAGAGAAAATTTTTCATCAACCTACATTTTATATCAGTACAGGCACTCAAATTATGGGCTCGCAAAATTAATTGAACTATTCAAGAAAATTTGTCATTTTTTTTTAATCTTTTCCAATTTAGCAATAATTTGATTATAAATATTTGAAACATATAAAGTAGAATTGAAGATGCTCACAAATATAGTTCACTGTCTGAAAACATTTTTCCTGCAGAAATAATCTCAGGATTTTTTATGTTAAAAATAAATGAAAATTCTGCATGTGTCACACCAGAAGTTTAAAACTTTTCTTAATAATTTTGAAGACTATCATAAGTTCACAGAATCAATATACAAATAGGTAATGTAAACGGGGGTTATTAAGTAAAATTTTAAGTATATTTTGATAATATACAAAACCAGAAGTGCTGACACGTCAGCATTATATCAGCAGAATACGTCCTTAAAAGTAAAACCGTCCCCAATTTTACAGATAATTTTGACTGTCATTGAATATTGCAAAAATTGTTGATTGATCTTATAAAAGTTATAAATAAAAGTTATTGATCTTCCCGTATGTTTCAAATATTCAAAATCTTTTTGACAAAAAAATAAGCTAGACACAGAACAGTCTTAAAGTGGTGATAAAAATTTTAAAAGGGGACAGCAGAATTGTTTCATGGGAAAATATTATTATTTTAATATTTTCATCAACAACTTGCAAAACTGAATGATTTTTTTTTTGTTTTCAAATTTCCTTAAACTTAAAGAGTTTCTTCTGTTCAGAGGATGTAAATTATATGAAAGTGTTTTAAATAACAATTTAAAAAAGAAAAAAAATCACATTTCCTACCTTCGTTAAGTAAATCCTTCCTGTACATATTTACATAAAAAGCAGTCACAGATTCCACTATGGAGTATAGGGCTAACACTATATAGCTCCAATTGGTTAGGAAGAGAAACCACGCCCAGTTCGGCAGGACCTCCCGGAAGAAATATGGCTGCAGGGCCAGGACGATGACGTGTAAGAGACACCAGGAAACGGTCCATCCAATGAAAAGTTTAGGACATCCCCACTGTAAAAAAAAAAATGTATTCTTAAACGTACGAGAACCCTTGTCCATAACAAACAAACGTGGTTTGTGCTTGGATTTAAACATATAATAATGAGAGTTTTTAATGTGTATTTAAAACATGGTTTTGCATATACATGTTCCTGTAGCAATAATTAAAGTGTTTCATTTTTTGAAATGAAATTCCTGCATGAAAACAATTGCCTACTATGTGATTGTACACCAAGTTATTCACACTCGCTTTAAATACTATGTACATGTGCAATAATGGAAATATTAAAACTGGAAAAAAAATAAGAATTGTTTTTAATCACATTTTTTTTTAATTACATTGTTAAGTATGGACCACACCAGTTTTGTTTTTTGAACAACGTAATTAAATTTTTTATATAAAATATTGATAGTCTAAATCAAGGATATGTTACGTCACTAAAACATAATATTAAGTTAAATTATATTCTTTTCCACAATTTTAAAACATAATTAGCTATAAATTGTGATTAAAGATTTTCATATCGACTCAAAATATTGTGAATTTAATCAGATCAAGATGGACACATTTTATGCACAGAATGTATTTTAATTCAGGACAAAGGAGCATGAAACTTTAATTAAGTTCACGTCCTAAAAGGATTCAATAAGAAGTTATATATTAAGAATAATACGTAGGTCTTATATGACAGTGCATATTTTCGTTTTTAATATATCATGTTCGACAACAATATGCACCCACCCTATTACAGAAGGTTTCAACAAACTGTCGCTATCTTTCTATGTCCTTCGCCACATGCAGTGCCTGTATCAACTAGTAGCTTATTTCCTCTGCCCTTTGCCATGTGATGGTTCTTCTCCGTAGCTGTTCATCTGGCTAATCAGCTTCTCTCTTTGTCAGATGGCTATTTCCAGAATGTGGAAGACTGTTTTAGATATTATACATAATGTATTGCTTTTTTTTAAATCAATTTTCGCAATCTTCTTTGCACCCATGGTTGAAATTTCAGATACTATATATTTTTGCTTTCGTCTTTGTCTATAAATCAAAATGTCATTAGTGTTACATGGTTAAAATCTATTGTGAAAGCAATTGTTAAATCAATTCTTACAAGACTGGCATATGAACATAGAAAATTCCCTAAATGTTTAAAAAATGGATTTTCAAAAACTTTGCTGTGGTAAAAGACTTCAATTAATAAAATTTAGAACTTGATCAAAAAGTAAAATAGGAGGTGTACAATGACAATTATGTAATAAAGAAATCTTTGAAAGTTTCATATATTATTTCATATTTTTTGTATTTAGGAGTAAAACTTATTGATAAGAAGTATTGTTTTCATGTATACCTATAAATTTGAGAAAATTATGTCCATCACAAATGTTGATTCACTGTTTAAACTGTCTCTGTTTGCTAAAAAGATATTGGCCTGCTTTTAGTAACTATTTAGTTATATACCCTTCTCACTTGACTTTGTATTTTGTATATAATTATGTAAATATGTACCTCATATACCATTGTATGGTCTGAGTGTAAATAGACAAACAAACAAACAAACAAGTATTCTACTGAGGGGCATTCTCATCAGATGTCCCAGCCATTGCAATCTTCTTTGCTTGATTTCAGATGCTATGTTTTTGCTTTCGCTTTTTTGTGCAGGCTTAAGCTTCTATTTTAAAATAGAAGATACAATGGATTTTTCGAAGAAGGTCTACTTATCAATGTCGCTCACAAAAACACTCCTGCATTGAGAGTTTCAGGTTTTAATTTAGTTGTTTGACTTTCAGATGGACTGAAGTTGGGTAAATGCTGTCCATGTTTTATTGATAAGTGATTTTATGTCTTTGTCAGTGCTGTTTTCCTTACTTAGGATGCTGCCAAGGTAGATAAAGTCCTCAGCTTCCTCTAGTGGCCCTCGATCCATTCAATGTGTCAGGTTCAACTGGTGCATTGATTGTCATTACCTTGGTCTTCTTTAGCATTGAAATCGATGTTAAACTTAGTTTGTTTAGCAAAGGAGTTTAATTTATCAGTCTTTTCTTGTTGGTAGATGATGTTTCCTGGTACTTCTGCCAGATCGTTGGCAAAGAGCAGGTCTTCGATGTGACTGAGATTCGTCATTGAATAGCCCTCGTTTTGTCATGTGTGGTGTTTGGATCTATAATTCATGACCAGAAGGAAGAGTATTGATGATAGTGATAGTATATATACATCCTTACCTTACTCCAGACCCATCTTTACGGCACATATCGTACACCGAGAGATATTGTCGTCTGCTAAATAATTATTACATGAACATATTATTGCTTTCGAATTCGACATTACAACCCTCATTGCATGCAAATATTTATAGTTCATGGCTAGGATTGTTTGAGGGTTTTTTTTTCTTTCACACATACGTATATGTTGCCTCCCACGTGGCGCAGTGGTAGAGCGTCTAATCTAGAGTCGCGGTGTGAGGATTTGATCCCTTACAATGCGGGTTCGAATCCCACTGTAGGACTTGGAGACCGATCGTTCGGATGAGACTTTACAGATTTTAAACTCACGTCGTCCCGCGAACTCCGCACAAATAAAGGTCTCATACGTCCTAAAATATTTTACATGCAGTATAATAGCAAAAGAAGATGGGAATAGCCATGAACTGTATTTGATAGCCTTTGTCAAGGTAATACGCCCTTTCATAATTTTTGATAGAAACTCTTATTTTAGATATTAAGGAAAAAAATAAAATATTTACAACTAAATAAAATGATGATGCAACAATTAAATAAAATAATATACTCTTTCTCCCCACACACTTTTAAAATTTTCTCTCTCTCCCCCCACTCCCTCTCTCTGCCCAGTCCTTCTCTACACACACCATCTCTCTCCTCACGCCATCCCCCCCCCCTCTCTCTCTCAGCATCCTCTCCCTCTCTTCTCTCTGTTTCACCATTTCTCTCGCCATTCTCTCTCCCCAAATTCTCATCATACCCCACACTCACTCTCCTTTCTCTCTCCCCACTCTCTCTGTCTCCCCACTCTCTCTGTTTCTCTCTCTCTCTTTGTCTCTCTCTCACCCCACTTTGTTTGTTTCTCTCTCCCCCAACTTCTCTCCCCATAACTCTCTCTCTCTCTCCCTATGGCTTTCTCTTTATAATTGTTACTTGTGACATGACCTTCTCTCTTGCCACCAAATTTGACCTCTTGACCTTGGAGTTTCTCTTTTTATTCTATTTGTCTCTCTCTCCCCTTCCCTCTCTTTTGAACTCCCCCACTAAATCTCTCTCTCTCCACCAAGGACTCTCTCTCTCTCCACAGGAGACTCTCTCCATTTGGTTGCTTCTTCACTAATTCTTTCAAACCACTCTCAATGACTCTCTCCTACTCTCTCCCCTTTATGCTAATAATAGCTTTTTTGGATTCTCTCTCCCCACTCTCTCTCTCCCCATCCTCTCTCTTTACCTAATTTTACTCTTTCAACATTCTCCTCCCTCCCCCTCTCTCTCCCCACTCTCTCTCCTCTCTCTGCCTCCCCTCTCCCCGCAACCCTCTCATACCACTGAATGAAATTTGATGAAACTTTCACCTTTATTACATATTGCCATTCTCTCTCTCCTATTCTTACTTTTTCCTCACACTCACACTCTCTTTGGGTTTCCCGGCCACATGAAAACATGGACTTTTTCCCAGTCTCTCTTTCTTTATTTTTTCTAGTTTGTTTTGTTATTACACATTTACATGAAGTTGCGTTAAATAAACTATATGCATAAAACATAGATTTTTCAAAGTTTTTAAAAATAAAAATAATGGAATAAATACTTATTCTAGAATATATTGCAAAGTCTTATTCTTATTAAAAAGTAATTTATAAAATGTTCATTCTTGATCTTTTTACTTTAAATTGAATTTACCAGAGTTGTTTATTTTTGAAAAAAAAAATGGTTTCATTTAAAATCATAAGGGCGATAACTTCAAACAAGAGAAAATACTGCTTTCCAATTCACAATTCGATCATTGCGTTATACATGTACATTCATTTGAATGTTTGCGGTTTAAATTCTATATGCTTGGAGAACAATATATTTTCAAGGAAAATATGTAAGCTTGTGCCGTTGCGTTGAATGATAACCAGAATACACTTGCATAATGACTCCCTCGTTCTTCTACACTTTACCCGTTATTTCATATTTTCTTTTTGCAAATAAATTCTCGTTTGGTGTTTTATTCAAATCTTTACTTGTTGCATGGTTCTACTCCACTAACCATGGATTTTTGAATGGACAGTGTTAAATAATAAACCTTGAGCCATCAGTGTAATTTGAGTAAATGTTCACCTTATTACAAACCATGGTCATGCTTCTGGGTACATTAAAATTTTTCAATCAAGCAATATAGCCTAAAAAGACAGTAAAGCAAATTGTGGGCTTAAAAATTATTACAAAGTTGGCTCTGTCGCGCGTAGGCGCTCTCCTCAAGCCAAGGTACATCTATGTAACATTATAGAGATAAAGTTTGTAAATCGTAAAACATTTGAAAGCATTCCATTCTTAGTCTCGAGGAATAATCTAAGCCATGAAAAGGACTTGGTTGATGGGGAAGGAGGTAGCAAACATTAAAAATGAACTTTGCCATTATAATTATACGTGGGAGTCGGGGAGGGGTCATTTTGTAAACTCGTTGCTCACAGAACCCCTAGTTTTTCAATTATCTGTTTCATTTTTTAAGAATACTTTTTCGTTTTATTTTACTTATACTCATAATACTGTTTAGGCCACATTTGAAAGCACCCCCCCCCCCCCCCCCGCGCAATATAGACCCCCGGGCCTGCTAGACTTTTTTCACATAAATTATATATGGATGACACATTTGTGATATAATACATGTATATCCTATCCATTCAGAAAATTTGCTTAAATAAACATTTTATAAAAATTTCTACCCCACTCTCTATATATAAATTTTTATATACAATGTAGGGTAGATTTTATAGAACATTTGTTTTAGGTAATTCTTCGTTTGTTGGTATAAATACTTATCACAAATATGTTGTTTCATTTTTTAAGAAAAAAGCCCAGTTTTATTTTACTTATCCTCAAATACTGTGGTTTAGGCAGTAACTTTTTGTAAAAAAAAAATCAATTTACGTGAAAAACTTAACAAACAAAAAGAAAAAGGAAAGTTGTCCAAAATCGAAATTCCTATTACAAGGGATAGGGGGCTTCAACTTCTTTCAGTACCAAATTCTTCACTCAAACACTACATCACCCTTATATTACCCTTATTTGACAACACTGCAACCATAAGTGGAGGGGTCAACCGGACTTTCAAAAAAAAATTTCTAAAGTTGAATTAAACTTATGTCTGGAAAAAAATGGGGGGGGGGGTAGTCCCCCACCCCGATGCTACGTGCCTGTTAGATATTAAACTAGAGGTACTGTGAGCGATGAGCTCACTAAATGATACCCCCCGCCTCCCATATGTTTATAACTGGTGAAAAAGTCCATGTTTTCCTGTGGCCGGGAAACCCAAAATATGTGTCGGATCAAAAAGTAAAATAGGAGGTGCACAATGGCAATATGTAATAAAGATTCTGTGAAAGTTTCATCAAATTTCATTCAGTGGTATGAGAGGAGTTGCGGATAAAGATGGGTACCCCAAAGCGTAACAGACGGACGGACAGACGGACAGACGGACGGACGGACGGACGTACAAATTCGATTTATATACCCTCCCGCTTTTCAAGCGGGGGGTATAATAAGCGAATTATCTCAATGCAAAATCCTTGAAATTCCTTTGTGGTAATTCTCTTGAATTTTTATGATAAGAACGTGTAAAAACCAAACTCCGAACAACTGAATTTACTATATACCCACCCCTATACTTGAAATTATTCCTTGTATCCGCCCCTTTGTATAATTGTGATGTTAACAGTTCTATACTTACCTGAAATGTTATAAAATCTCTCGGTTGATCATGGTTGAATCCAAAACTACTTAGTTTCCACTGGTTGTAACAAACACGTGAACATCCCCTCTTCTCTTTCTTTGCCATGTCTAGCTGTTTTTGTTTGTTTGGTTGTTTGGTTATTGTTGGGTTTTTTTTAATTTGGTTTATACTGTAAGCTAAAGTTCCACATAAAACCCACTCCCCGAATCTGTTCTTATTTGTGGCCAACGGAGCGATGCCATGTGGGTTAATTCTTCCAATTTATTGACATACTTTTCATATACGTGTTACATGTCATCAATCAAGTGTAACATGAACTTTTAAAATTACATTTCTGTATCTTATTGTCGCATTAAAGTTTCCATGCACCCGTATTTGATGTTAGTGTCTCCGAGAAAAGTGAAACGATACCGGTATAATGCTTATTCAGGACAGATGATCGATACAAACAAACTTTTGTCAAAAAATTTGAAAATAACTACTTGAGTCATGTTTTATTTAGTAAAAAGAATGGGTTTCTCCGCGTAGTTTTTATTTTTTTTTTATTCAAATTTTCACGAAATTGGGATTTGAAGCGAGAAATATTTGTATAGATTAATAAGGATGGTTTCAGAGAGGCAGAACTTTGAACTTCTTAGAAGGTCTACACTTTCTTTATATTCTAGAAATTTATTATTTGCGTCATTTTCAATTAATTAAATTAGGCAAAACACATAATTGTACCAATCCAGGACAGGCACCTGGCGTAACTTTTTTTCTTTGACCTATAACATGTGTATATTACAAGGACCCATAAAGTTACATATTCATTTATTATCACACAGGTGCTTGAGAATGGGACCCCACACCCACCCCCCCCCCCCCCCGTGTTCCATATTAGCCCAAGGGTTCATTGCCATGCCTTTTTTTAAATAAAATATTTTCTATGACATTTTTGACGAAGTATTACAAATGAAAAATCCAAAATTTAAGCTAAAACTATTCTTACTTTCTGAAACATTTACTAAACTGGGACTGCTTTCAGAGAGTATGAAATTTTATACCATAAAAGTTTTATCTTAGATTTTGAGGTTTAAAACTTTGTAAATGCACTGTGTGTCATAGAAAAAAAAATATTTTTAAGGACGTTCGATCCTAAGATTTTGAGCGTAGTTTGGACAGGTCCTTAATTTTTTTTAAAATTCTGCATTTTAAAGTTCTAACATTACTTAACCACAGTAACCAGTGCCATTTTTCATTGTTTATATATCTGCAACAAGCGAACAAATTATTTTTGAGAGGGATAGTCGAACGAATTTCATTGGTTTGACTTATCTAAGACTTAACGCCCCATTTTGCAGAAAACTTTCCAGTTCCAGCTTTTTGCCGGCTCTCGGGAACAAATATGTGAAATTTATTTAGTGTTGTAAGTGTATGGAAAAAGAAGACAATACCTTGAAAATACCAGAGTTAAGGTAGTTTTATTAATTTCTAATATCCTCTGAAAACTGTCATTTGCTATGTAGCTCGAATTTTCTCTGATTTTATGCGCAGATTTTTCACTTGTTGCTAAAGTAATCTAAGTTATTATCTATTGAGTATTGCTTATTGATTTTTTCCGAAAATTTCCGAGTAATTCAAAACATTATGGCCAAGATAACAGTTTGACAACATGATATGATAATTAACTTTTAACAAAAACAGCAAAAATTTACAAACAGCACTTACAGGTCCACAGTATCATTTAGAAGACCTATCAGGGGCTTGTAAAATATGGAGAAGGAGTCTTATCAGCTTCGTAACATGAGTGAGATTGAATTTTAGGGTGTTTAAGTAAGCAGCATGTCTATTTCCCCTTATCATTACTCTTTTTCTACTCCAATAATAATGAGAGTGATAATTAATAAATTAAAAAGAATATTTGTTTTAAATTGACAATTAATGTGGTGATCATCGCTCTGGTCCCATCCAGGAATTTCCTTTTTAAAATTGAGATGTGACTGTTTGTGAAATAAAACATACAGTGAGCAGGTGTTTAAAATTGATTTTTTTTAAAAGCCTGCCCAACAACCTTTGCAACTTGTAACACGAGGGTTAAAAAAAATGTTTAATGGTTTGAACATTGAAAGCCTAGTACATTAGCATGATTATGTATATCATATCAACAACACACATGTAAGTTATCATCACATGTCATGACCTGATCTAAAAATAAAAATCCCCAATTTTTTAAAAAATAAAAAGAACTTATACATGTATGTGTATAGAGAGAATACTAGAAAATCACTACAAAAACAGATGATTCATGCATTATCAAGACATGTAGAACAAAGCATGGGCAACATATATCATGGGTGTAGAGTTGAATTTAACTCAATAATGATGAATAAATGTTAACATTATGATGCAGCAGTTCTAGACTAGTAAGGCGTAACAAAAAAATATGTTTGTTTACGGTTACCCGACCGACCCTAATTTTAATCACCGACCCAAATTTTTTTTTCGTCATAAAAATCCGGATGTTACTGGCAGGTCAGTTTAACTTTTACATTCATCTTTGAAATCGAAATTGAAATTACAGAAACAAAACCAGCGAGTTCAATATCTACACCAACAAGTTCGTTGCAATTTGCTTACCATTGTGTGGCAGATGCAGGGGTGTGCAACTAGCATCGCCTGATGCCTGGTGCTACCGTTTAGGGGTAGTAAAAAATTAAAAGTATGCACATAATACATGAGAAATACAAACGGTATTTTCACTCATTGTTTTGCTATTTAATTTCCAACTAATGAAAATTTTCCAGGCATCATGCTCCAACTGTTCTTAAATTACTTTAACCTTATTCATTTTGAAGTACTACCTGACTTATTTACTTAGAAAAAACGATCGTTTTTTCCTAATCCGAATTTCCTCCATTCCTGGTTAATGGTAAATATATGCAGATATCTCTCCACATTATTTACGGTCTCCCAATCAACTAATAACTAAGTGTTATGTGGTTAAACTTTAATATATAGTAATATATGAGCCGTTCCAAGCAAAAACCCCCCTTATGTCAAAAATTTTCGAAAATGACTTTTTTCTTGAAAAATGATGTAGAACCTTAGGTGAATATAACCTGTAAATATTATGGGTGTATCTTGCTCCGTTACGGATTTACAGGTATTCAAAGTATGCAACATTTATGCAGCTGACGTCGTATTTATAAAATTTTCTCTTGTAGCGTCGTCGACGTTATAGCGACGTAATAAAAACATGAATTACTTACACGCAATAACTGACTTATATATGTGCTTAATTTGTTGTAAAATATATTTTTTATTAAAAAGTTCAGTTTATTCTTTTCTGATATTTATCAAAAATATGTCAATGGAGTTCAAATAGTCCTATGATTCGCTGACTTAGAGAAAACATCACAAATAATTGATAGGTCTTTTATAAAGAAAATTTCACTTTTAATTTTACCGCTTAAATTCAGCCCAAATCTTTCAAAACCAGCAACAACAAAATATATTTTAGTTCCCATTTATTTATATTTTTGATAATTGAATTACTTGTCCAACCTTTGCCTCCTTCAAAACACCGACCAAGAGACAGTATTAAGGGGCAGGGGCTTGCGCTTTTATAAATGAACACGCCGTAAGGATTTTGTAAAGTATGGTATTTCAAAGTAAATAATGAGTACCATTTATCCTTTTTTTCTAAATGCTGAACTACATACATGTATGCATTTTCTTTGCTTAATTATGCCCTCATTTGTTAAAATATATTAGAAGGAAAGGGGGAGGGGGCATTAAAAGAATAAATATAAAAGTACTAGTATAAAGGCAATTAGACTAGATATATACATGTTAAATCTGTAATTTATGAATAATTAAAGTGCGTACTTTCAGATATCAAATTATGAAATGAATGATAAAAACATGACCTGAAAAACTTAGAAAAAGGGTAAGGCATGTGATTAAGCTTTTTTTTTAATGTATATTTTCTACGTACAGTACAATCACGTACATGTAGTCTAATGTAATTGATATATAGAAGATTGCCAAGCAAAATTATGAGAGTTGATCCTCTTGTGCTTTACGCATAGATCAATGAAAGTGAAAGTTAGACTTAGAATTTCTCAATACTTAAGTCAGTTATGCGACCCGATCTGTAGTTAAAAAAAACACACATGTTGCAGTTAAAAAAAAACCCCAAAACAACAGGTTATTATGAGGCAAGTTTCACAGATCAACACATATATATCACGAAGATCCTCTGAAAATGTACTAGTTAGTCAAAAGCAAAAAAAAAATATTTTAGAGACAAAGAAAAATGTGTAAGTCAGGGGCTATTTTGAGCAGCTTTTAAAGTCCTCGAACCATACAGACACAAATGTACAACATTTGATTACCGTCTTCGCATTAAAAAATATCATTAAAAAGAGAACACGTTTCACGTGCGAAATCTTCACATTGGACTGTCTTTCGAATAAAATGCTTCTCATATATTAGTAATATATGTTCTATCCCAGTCTACCCAACATTTTACACTTATACAAAGAAGTTCCATTGTGTGCAGAAGATGGAGGAATGCTGGCCATTCTCTGTCACTACATTAACATCAAATATTCGAACATCTGACCATCCTGACCAATTTACAAGGAGTCCACGTGTTCTGAAAATGGGGGGGGGGGTTAAGTAGGCTACTTTTGTGTCTTATTCTTCTAATTAAATTTACATGGAGACCGGTCCTTTGGATGAGTCTGTATAAACCGCGGTCCCGTGTCGCAGTAAGTGCTGGCACGAAAAATATCCCTCGCCGCTCAAAGGCCCTAAGTGCAGGTTATAGGAATATTTGCCGCTCTCCACCGGCAAGTGGTGGCGTCTCCTTTATGAGTTAAAAAATTCTCAAGACGGAAGTTTAACAACATAGAAACACTCAATCTATTTAAATTTAAACATTGAGAAAGGGTTATCACCTTTAAGTTTCACTGCTAAGGATAAAAGAGGACAAGTATTTTTAGAAACTTTTTTTATACAAGATATTTCTGAAGTTATCTAGAAACCTTTTTTTTATACAAGATATATCCGACTTTTGAGTTTGTACATGCATACTTCCTCGCTAGTGAGCTAGCTTTTCTGTTGATGCGGTCGAGTCTCTTTCTTAGTCTCTATTTCAGGCAAGTTAAGCAACGGCGAGCCTGTTTAACCCTTCGACGGGTGACCACTCAAAAAAAAAGGGGGGGGGGGAGCCATGGAAAGTAATGAGATAAAAGTTCTATATCACCGCTAAAAGACATGCAAAAATTTAGGAGCTCTTCAGAGAAACATAATTATGAATACTTTGCGGTGTCAACATCATTCATTTAATGATTTCTTTGTATCTTTCATTAATCACTTTAAACCAGACTCTGTATCATTTATTATTACAAACGTTGTTTAAGGATAATGATTTGAATAGCAAATTAAAAATTGCATTTTTATACAACGCTTTATTGACAAAATAAACTTAACTATTATTTCTCTTTTTTCACATTTGCATCTACAATGCCAAAGAGTTGTCTTGGTCAAGGTCTACTAAAATGATAACGGTTGAATATTTTCCCATGCATGCACATACGTTTTAAAAAAAAACATGTCAGAACATTTTTCAAATCATTCGACAAAAGTGTTTTAATTATAATAAATACTTCTAGTTCTCTAATTTTCTAAGATCTAGCGTTGTGTGGAGAAAAATCGGGTTATGTTCACCTTCACGAGATCTTCCTGGTGAAAATTACGAACATGCATTTATTTCTTGCTACATTAGATTAAGAAGTAGATCGGGAAAATCCAAACTGATTAAAGTATTTTGGAAATGTATTTTATTTGCACTGGATTTACACTCAGGTGAACAAATATTGTGATTACAATCATGCACATAAAAAACAGATCGGGGGGGGGGGGGGGGGGGGTGCATTTTTTTTCTGAATGTGAAATAAATAATGTACGTGTGCTTGTCAAATACGGTACATTTCAGAACTTCCAAAATTGTGTAAAAAGATATACATGCATGTATGTATTTTATTTCTATATATGCTTTATTACACGTATTCTTACATTTTTTTGTGGTGGTGGTGATGGGATGGGGGGGGGGAAGCTACAAAAGTATTAACAAGTTATCGATCTTTTCCACACATTACAAAAAAAGAATGTCGGATGTACGTCTGTTCAATTAATGTAGCTTTGTTAGCTGAACTAGTGTCACTTTTCTTCCAAGAGGTTCTGGGTCTACAATAAATGAAAAAAATACCCCGGATTTAGATCTGGCATTGGTGTGGGTTAACAATTCTGTCATTCAGTTTGATCAGTTTTAATTTCTGTACAGTTTTCTTGACAAATGATTAAGCCAAATCAATTTTCGCCACGACTTCGGATTAAAAAACATTTCAAACTACTCTTCCTTCCTTTTTAAAAATATTTTTTACACTCAATATCATCATTGCATGTAATTTTTTGTCGTTGTTGAATAAGAAAGAGTCGTAAATCTGAATTTTAAGCAACAGTTGCATGTTTAATTTAGTTTAACTGAAAACTTATATTGTACATGGAACAGAATAAACGTCGACGTGTTGACAAATTTTGTGTATTTAATCAGAACACTCTTAGGTCGTTTTAATGTGTAATGCATATGTAGTTTGACAACAATCAGAGTCAGATATGTTATAAAATAGACAATACACATGGTACCATGAAAGAAAATATACAGTTAGTACAACGGAGAAAATTCTGTGACATAAAACAAAGCATGTAGTTGGGACGCAGTCAGTGCGCGATATATTTTGATCAGAGTTTTTGTTGCAAAACAATGACGTCGCTTTTTCTATTGTGACGTAAAATTCTGTCAGATTACATAAGGGGGGTTTTTGCTTGGAACGGCTCATATATCAATTGTATTTAATGGTTTAAAATGAAAATAAAATGATTTTGCTTCATTTTAGATATTAAGTACACTAGTACAATATGTTCAGAAAAGAAAAGATAATATAATTTCTTAAACTTTTTAAACTTCAACTTTAAAAGGGATTGCTTAAGACTTTCTCGACAATGAACTTTTTACAATATTTGTTTTTACAATTTTTTGCCCCTGTATTTGGACTGCTCACTTTTAACTTTGGGCAAGTAACTTTATTGCTGTTACAAGCCTGTGGGCTAGTACTTGATTTTTTTTAATTGCACACCCGGCCCTGAGTTGTAAGGCAGTTGGCAAGAAACCACCCATATTACAGCCAAACAAAAGTAAGGCACCATACAATGGTAAAACTATTTTGTAATTCAACTAATTCATGTGAATTTGTGTATAAAAAAATTCAATAAAATAAAAAAAATTCCTACCTACCGACCCTATTTTATTTCAGCATGTAACAGTAAACAAAGATATTTTTTTGTTTGGCCTAAAATAAAGCACTACTAATTAGTTGCATTACCTGTATCATATGTATTATAATATGTAATCTATGATTTCAGAGGGTTTTTTTTTTATATTAACCCTTTATTAAAACTTGGTTTCTGTTATACTGGTACATTTTTATTTTATATACATGTATATACATGTATACTGTAAATGCAAGTATATGTACATTAATCATGTACACAGGAAAAAACATGCAGAAATCTTTTTGTGGACAGGAAGTTTGTTTGTTTTATTTTTGGGGGGTTTTTTTTGTTTGTGTTCTTTTTTTTTAAATCTGTTGTTGGATATGCCCTAAACATAAAAAAACGTAAAATTAATTTAATTATCAAGAAGTTTGTCATAATTTTTAGTTATGTAAAGTCTACATGGTCTACATTTTTTTTTATCAATATTTGTATTCTGTATGTTATATTTGTCTTTAAAAAAATTCAAGAGCCTTTACCATGTGTTTACACATATTACAGCTGTTTCATTTCTTTTATCTCTCATTATAAATGTTTGTTACAGGCAATGGACCAAGCACAGCTGGATAATATAGCAGAGAAACTGGACATTAAATACAGCGTACTGGACAATCTGAAAGATGGAAAATCAACGTACAGATCTCAAATTGTCCTCACCAACAATTCAGATTTTCCGTTGGAGTATAAACACCATTGGAAAATCTACTTCTGCCATATCCGTATGGTGGAACCAGGAACGCTGCCGAAGCACAATGAAGCCGAGAAAAAGAAGGAAGGGGTCAAGTTCTCCCACGTCAATGGGTGTCTATTTGCTTTGGAACCTTTGAAGACTTTCAGGACATTAGAGAAAGGCGAAAGTATGACAATCAAGTTTAAATGTCAGTATTATTGTGTAGCTAGAACAGATTTATTACCAAACTGGTATATTGTTTCTGGGAATTTAGAACCTCGAATCCTCAAATGTACAAGTATGCCCGACTTAGGCTTTGTTGAGCCTTTTGATAAACCCGAAAAGTGGAAAAGATTTAATTATAAGCAGGAAAATGGAGTGATGAGAACAGACAGGTATGATCCTTATACCCCAGGGAAGAGATTCCAGAGGAATACAGTGGAGGACATGGGGAAGCCAGGTACCCCCGTACTGCCCTCCCCAGCAAAGGCTTCTTATGACTGGGAAAAAACCGCCAATTTCTCCATGGATAATCTGACCATTTACTGTGATACAAAATTAGAGAATGAAGCTCTATTTCTTAAAGGTAGGTAACTATATATTCAGACTGTTTCAATTTTGTTTTTGTTTTTTCCCCGATTGATTGTTTCTTATTGAAAAGCGTGAAATATCTCGTTGCAGAAAAACTAAGGATAGAATGCAAAGTCTCAAATGATGAAAATTCCTTACCATCATCTAATGTTATAATGCTGAAACTTCAAGATACAAAAGATGACCCAGCTTCCTCCTACAAACTTTCAGTTAATCCTGCCCTCTCATTTGTTAAAATTGAGGCCAATGACCCAGTTGGGGCATTTTACGGTATACAATCATTCCTTTCCATATTGGAAAACGAGAGAGTGCCAGAAGTGGAAATTGAAGACCATCCAAGGTTTACATACAGGGGCATGCATCTGGATGTTTCTAGGAACTTCCATGGAAAACATCAAGTTATGAAACTTCTAGATGTCATGGCCAAATACAAGATGAACAAATTCCACTTCCATCTGACAGACGACGAAGGGTGGCGACTGGAAATTCCAGGACTGGAAGAACTTACAGATGTTTGTATATATTGGTTATTTTTAGAAATTGTTTGAATTGTGTACTGTACACACATTGTATTGTTTATATTTAATATGTCATGCCCACATCATTGTTTGAAATACAGGCCAACAGAGGTAAATAGAATGTTTACCAAAATATTCAATACCAATTCCTAAGTTGTATGAAATATTCTCTGAAAACATATTGATTTAAAGGGGATCAGAAATATAGGCAAATATATATGCATGTAGTATGTACAGTAAAACTCGGTTATAAAGAATCCTATTTATTAGAAAATTTCAGATATAAGGACCTTTTTATAAATTCCTTTACAGACTTTCCACAAGATTCCTTATATATATTAACAAAATATTCATTGTAGAATTTGTTCAATCCATTTTGATTCAACTTGTTTATTCAATTCAAGCTTTTCCAATTGAATAAATGTACATATGCATGAGTTCATTTCAGATTGGAAGCAAAAGAGGTCATGACCTTACCGAGAGGACCTGTATATTGCCTATGCTAGGTTCAGGGCCTCACTTGACCTCTTCAGGGACCGGCTTCTACTCAGTAGAGGACTACCAAGAAATCCTACAGTTTGCCAGACGTAGGCATATCGAAGTAATCCCAGAAATTGACATGCCTGGTCATAGTCATGCAGCCATTATGGCAATGAAAGCCCGTTACTACAAATATAAGAAGATGGGTGATATAAAAATGGCCGAGGAGTTCCTGCTGTGTAGTGTTGATGAGACTTTACATGCTCAGTCTGTGCAGATGTTTTCGGAGAATTCAGTGGATCCTGGATTAGAGTCTACATACAGGTTTGTGGATAAAGTGGTAGCAGAGGTGCAGAAGATACATGAGCCAGTTGCACCTCTCCAGACATTTCACTTTGGAGGTGATGAGGTTCCATATGAAACTTGGGAAGATTCAGAAGCATGTAAAGCATTGATCAAAAGTAGAAAAGTCAAAGGCTTCTCCAAACTAATGGAATATTTTGTAAAGCGTGTGGCTAAAATTGTGGCTAAGCATGACTTGATGATGGGTGCGTGGCAGGATGGGGTAATCCATGATGAAGTGTCCCTTGAGCCCGTGGACAGGTCGGAATTTCCCAACAAAGAAGTCCATGTGTACACCTGGCAGAATGTGTGGGAGTCCGGTCTATCCGGCTGTGCCTACAGATTAGCTAACAATGGCTACAAGGTGAGATTGATTTATTGTATAGTTTTATTATCAGCATATCGGGTTTTTACCTTAATAAACAAAAAATGGTAGGCTTTTCTGATCCCAAACAGCCTGCAAATATACAAGTAACACCACACCCAATTGATTGATTGTATGATGTTTATAATATCCCTCTCAAGAATTGTTCACTCGTATGGGGACTCCACCACTTGCCGGTGGAGAGCTGCAAATAATGTCCTATACTCAACATACGACCAATGAGCAGTGAGGGGTCTTTTTCATGCCAGCACCTACTGCTACACGAGACCTCGTTTTATACAGTCTCATCCAAAGGACCGGTCTCCACGTCAGGCCAACAGACCTGCAACATAAGGATCAACTCCTCACTTTGCAACTCTAGAGCACATGATCTAACCACTGCACCATTGAAACAATTTGAACCAATAGGCCAGAAAATGAGAAACTAATGTGAAAGCTTTCTGAGGTAATGTAGAGTCTGCACTATGTCTGAAAGCTTTCACATAAGTCTCATCTCCTCTGGTGCATTGGTTCTTCAAAAAAGGTTTTATTAAACTTTTTGCCTACACATTCTTCAGTGTACAACTTTGTTTATATATTTTGTGGCCCCACCCAACAGCCTATCCCTTGTGAGGAGGGGGGCTTGATCTGAACAATTGAGAATCTAGATTACTCAAGAAGTATTCACAGAAGTTTCATCTTGAGTTCTTAGTAATATTTTTTTTAATGACCCCCCTCTTTATATTTAGGTTGTTATGGCTCAGGGCACCCACCTTTATTTTGACCACCCCTACGAACCAGACCCAGAGGAACGTGGACTGTACTGGGCGTGCCGCTTCTGTGATACCAGGAAAACATTTGGCTTCATGCCAGATAACATCTACGCCAATGCAGACGTCAAGCTGACCGGTGACCCCATTACTATGGAAACTTTATTGACAAAGCACCCAGAAGACCATGATCCACTAGAGGAGCATGAAAATATTCTAGGTACTGTACACAACTATTTATATAGTCATGTCATATCAAACTATCAAGTTTACATTCATTCTGGACATTAATCATGCATTAATTCTTACAAAATTTAATTATTATCAATTTCCTAAATATGCGAGTGGAATTAATTATTGCATAATTTCACAAGAAGCACCACTTAAGAAATAAAATTACTTGCTTTTATTTTTATTTGCTAAAAAAAATGTAAAGTCTCTTGATGAACCATCCATTCGCTAATTATTATTCTCGTGATTTGACGTTGAAGAGGCCTTTCGCAATAATAAGTACTCTCAAAAAATAAGGAATCTACAGTAGATTTAGGAAAACAATGCCCAGTAAGAAATCCAGAAGAATTAGCCCTTTACATTGTTAGTTTGAAAACAGTTATGCAAAATACACCAGGTCACAGGGATATATTTGGAATATGACTGTGTATTTTTTTTTAAGGTCAATATCTTAAACAAAGTTTTTTAAAAATCCCTCCATCTTTAAGAAATCAAACTCGAATGTAAAACAAATGTTCAAAGTGAATATATTTGAACAGGAATGCAGGGACATTTGTGGACGGAATTAGTGAGAACCTCAGATGAGATGGATGCCATGATTTTCCCTCGTCTGCTGGCCGTCGCTGAACGGTCATGGCACAAGGCATCATGGGAAGACGTGGAGGACAGCACTTCAAGGGGAGCCAGGATGAACAAGGACTGGGCAGTTTTTGCTAACAGTTTGGGCTACAGGGAACTGAAGGTGCTGGACAGGCTGGGTGTGGCTTATCACCTCACTCCTCCAGGGGCAAGGTAAATGTAGAATTTAAATGTAAAATACAGTGAAACCTGTCTAATCTGACCAACACTGGGAGATAAATTTTGTATTGAAAAAGACAGGTTGCCGGATTGCACAGTGTTTTAAATAAACAACAACAAATAGGGAAATGGTAAAATGGGAAAGAAATTTAACGTCGGAATTCACATTGTGATGAATTATATAGGTGTCAGATTAGACAGTTTCACTGTATTAACACCCACTGAATATTATCTTTATTTCTTCAGATATAAGCATTTCCACATGTAGTAGTCAGTACACACTGCATGCTAAGCATATCACTTTTACATTTCTTGACCAGTGACTCTTCAATCATTTAAATGTAAAATGATGTTCATATCAAAAATCCTGATAATACAATATTTAATCTCCTTTAGGCCTATTCTACTATAACTGATTATTTGTACAGATTTAAATATTATTATAAGTGTTGTTTGTCTGTTAATAAGAAAGCATTTTTAATTATCATTTAAATACTGAATATGGGACAAAATTATACTTAATTGATTTGCGAAGAATTTTGAGGAACTTCATCTTGTATTTGACAAAAATGAACAAATGAATCTATGGATGCTAAATTAAGTTTACAGTTACTGTTATATATGTATTTGTGTATTTGTTGTTAAGGTTGGGAAAAGTGATGTACCATATAGCAGGTATTTTTAGTGGGATGCTAACTTTGGCTTATTTTAGCGGTTTGGTAGTAAGCTGTTAAAATTTTAATCACCAAATTTGTACTCTTTAATGTCACTAAAACAAAAAAAATCACTTAAATAACTTTGATTAGTCTGTTGTATAAGTAATAACTTTCATATTGTATTGTATTTCCTCAAACTTTTGTGTAAATTAATATTTGAAAACATAATGACATATATATTTAAGGTACTGAAACTCATCATACAGATGAATTTCTTCTCCTTAACATTGTCATAGAACACTGTGTCCACCAAAAAAAGTTCTGCCAAAAATACTGGCATACATTTCAGCAAGCAAACTGCCAAGTTTTACACCTACTAATGAAACCTGCTATATGTTTTTTCCCCTAACAACAAACTTCTCAAGATTGTAAAATTTTGTTTTACTTGTAGGATAGTAAATGGGGAGCTGGAAATGAATGCAGTGTATCCAGGACTTCCTCTTTTCTATAGTCTGAATGATGGGAAAACATGGCTTCTATATGAAAAGAAAGTGAAAGTAGATTCAAAATCAGAAATTAAACTAATGTCCAAGTAAGTTTTCCTAAATTGATATGTTGATTTTTTTCTCCCTCTCTCTTAATGGGGAAAGAAAGGGGGGAATTCTAAATTATTCAATACACGTAAGAAACTTGAATTAATTGCCATTGATTTCTTTGCCTAGATGGAGAACTTCAAAATTGTTGTTTAAAGTATATGTCATAACATTTAATTCATAAAGATTTTCTGTGAAGGTGTTATGATTAAGTCTTATTAATTACACCATTTTGAATTAAAATACACAAGCTTTAGAAGTCAGTTTTAAAGAAAGGTGTCTAATAGATGTTATAATAACATTTTTTGAACAAGCCTTCTTTTACAATTTATTAAACACTACCTGTTGAATGTATGTTTTTATGATTCAGGTCAGCTGATGGAAAGAGGGAAAGCAGGATTGTGATATTAGACCCTACTGTAGCCGAAACTTAGAAGAATGGACAGGTTTACTATGTTTACAAAGCTTCTCAGGATTAAAACATAATCAACCCCTTAAATATTGAACTCAGTATAATACATGTATGTGTACTGTTGAACATGTGCTCTCAGTTGGGAGAGGATTTATATTGTTTTCACATTTTATTAATTTATATATCAGTTTATTGGTTTTTTTTTTACTTTTTTCTTTGATATTTACATGTACATTAATTTCTCCTTGTGCAATTTTTTTTGCAACTGAACAAAGTAATAGCATTTTTTTTTTCGCCAAAGAACACTTCCTGGGTATTTTATTATGTGCAAAATGTCCTCTTTTTTTTCAAATATTTAAAAATAAAAATTGTTTATGTATTGATTTTCCATTCTATCTGTACAATGTGTATTGGTGCCGTTTGGTTAATGTGAAAACTTGTTGAAAAACGTATAGCCTAAAAGATAACAAGTACAACCGATAGGATAACATGTATTGTCTAAAGGATAACATGTACAACCTATATGATAACGTGCGTTGCCTATAGGATAACATGCATTGCCTATACCATAACATATAGTCATATAAAGACTTTACGATAACATGTGTGTTGCCTAAAGTATGAAATGTATTAACTATAGGATAATGTATAAAACTTATAGGATAACATGTATAACCTATAGGATAATATGTAATGCCTATAGGATAACATGTATTTAGGATTACATACATGTATGTGAGCTATAGGATAAAATTTATAGCCTACAGGATAACCTAAAGTCTATAGGATAATGTTAATAAGCTATAGGGTAATATGTATGGCCTATAATACCACATGTGTAACCTATGGGATAACATCTGCATAGCCTATAGGATAACATGTGTATGGCCTTAAGTCTACCTGATTGATAGGATAGGATAGTGATAGGATAACATATGTGATGTAAAGCCTATATACCTGTAGGATAACATGTAAAGCTAATGGGAAAGCATGTTAAGCCTAAAGGATAGCAGAGTTCCAGAACAACTTACAAACATACTTGTACTTGATTGATTGATTGTATGCTGTTTAACGTCCCTCTCCAGAATAATTGTACTTGAAAGAACTTCACTGATGTTTATTCCTCTATCTTTGTGTATACATGTATTGTGATATGCTAGCTTAGGTGTTTATCTTTTCATTTACAAACTTTTCTTGATTTGTAACTTTCACACATTTTAGATGGGAAATTTTTTGAAAGGACAATTTTTTCTCTTGAAAACCAGAAAGTTCTTTGTAGAATAAAAAAGCAATGGCATATTCTTTAATGTTGAACAAAGAATTTCTAAAAGTTGCTTGGAAGGAAAATGTTTTAACTCATTTCTTTACTTAACCAGAATGGCCAAACCTTTTAAATTGTGCAAAAAATAAATAATTTTCATCAAGCTTTGCCATTTTTTTTTTCTCAAGCAGATAAAGAAATTGATTATATATCTGTCAAGTATCGTGTAATATCTTGAAATATTAAGACCCAGTTTACTGATACATGATTTTGTCAAATACTCATCCTGCGATCTACAGCTGTGCTAAATTTTAATGCCTTTAAGAAAATGTACACATACAGTGTATCTAAAGGGAGCCTTTGAGCTTTTGCAATGAAAGAACAGGGGCGCTTTTGATTGGCATTCGGCAAGAATCTGGGCATACTTGAAAAGTGAAAATTTCTCATGAAATTTTAACATTTTTTGTTTCATTTATTGGGTTCCTGTGAAATGGGAAAGAAAGATATTTCCCTGAAAGTGAGTTTTGATTTGCTTAAAAATAACTTGAAAATTGGCTAGATCAGACATTTGGTGTAAAATGGTACATTTTTAAACATGTTTTTCTAAAAATTTTCTATCTCTGGGTCTTCTCTCCATGATTTTGAAACGTTATTTGTGTGCATTTTAACTTTGTCCTTTATAAATTGTCAGTTATGTGTAGCAGTGATAGCTCTAGCTGAAATAATGTGGCCCGACCTCTCCCTTTTGTGTTTGTGTAGGGGAAGGGGGGGGGCTACAACTCCTTAGGATCTCGGTAATGGTGCAGCTGGGGGAGTTATTCGCTCCCGCACGGATTTCGGCTCAAATTGTCAGTAAATGGCTATTTTATGTACATTTCTTACGTGGACTCCAAAAATGTACGAGGGGTGATCAAAAAGTTTGGGAACTATTTCTATATTTACAAAACCACAATTCAGATTAGAAAAAAATTGGTACACACATACCCCCGGTAGCCATACACAAGTTCTATAAATAGCATATGCTGAATAAAGTTTTGCTCCTTGTTTGTGACGTCACAATGTGAAAATGACCTCACTATGTAGGTCATTTGTGACGAAAAATGGTTTCAGCAATTCTACTCGTTCAACGACTGTAAAATTTATGGTATATCTTAGAAATCCCTTTGAAGTAGCGTATAATATGCACATAGTTTATAAAGACAAATGACTTCCTATAAATTCAATCCATGATTGGATTGATCGTTTTAGTGAAGGAAGGCAGATGGTTAAAAATTATACTTGTTATTTTGCCCAGTGAAAGCAAGTTTGAAAAGAGGTGTATTTTTAATTGAACAATTTGCTCTCCAAGACCTCCAATTTACACTTTGAAAAATAGTTGAATATTTCAACAATAATATAATTATTAAATTCCTAAGATATCGTTTACTTAAGATTTTAAACATATTAGAAATGATGAAAAGGAGGCACCCATACTCTATCCACCTTGAATAAACGTCTCTCCCGAGACAGAAGATTGGGGTTTTGATGGTTGCCATGCTTATTTTCGGAAAGGAAATTCTTATCCACCCATTCTGTTGCCGAGAATTGACCATTTCTGACAAATGAACTGTTCTTGTTATAAAAATTAACTTACATGGAAAGAAATATAAAACTCAGAAAAAAATCTGTCAGCTTTTGTGACTGAGCAGAACGGTGGCAGATGTGCATTAAAATAGGAGAGAACTAATTTAAAATAGAATCAACACTGAAACCATATATTGTTTCTTTTATGGACGTTATTCAATTAGTTCACGAACTTTTTGATCACCCCTCGTAGTTATCCAAGACGTAAATCAATCCAAAAATATGCAGAACGATCCATATACCGGCTATATTTCGTGTATGTCAACGTTACAACTTGAATTTATCCGCCATATTTACTGACCTTGATCACACTGCTCAACGCGTTGTCGGCAACTCGGTTGTTATCGGACACTCGGTGCAAGAAAAGCAGTGTTTAGAAAATGTGGGTAATTTTAAATTTCATATTTCAACGATAAATACGTATTTCGGCAAACAAAATTTGTGATCTATGACAGATAATTGATTATACTTTCAGCAGCAGAAAGCACAAAACAAATCACCCTCTTTCAAAAGATCTACAACTCTTTAAAATTATATTTTACAAAAATTGCGGAATATGTCATCACATTTTAAATTCTGTAGAATTCAAAATTAGTTTATTCTAGCAAACAAACTGGTCTACTTATTCTATGGACAATCAGATACCTTTAGATCAGCAAACTGAGATTAAAAATCCAAATTAAGGGTTAGTAATCAGTCTTTTAAAATGTCTCGTTAGTTGAAAACATGTTATCGTCAACACGGTTGATGTTGCTGGATACTATTTTAGACGGGTGTATGTTATCGGAAACTCAGGTTAAAAAGTTTCCTTTAGCTTCATAAATAGATTGGAAAAAGTCCATTATAATCTGCCAATGCTTGAAAATAGCAAACGTAAAAGTTTGTTTTGATATGAATGTATATAAATAAAGTTAATAATTATAAATTTATAATAGAACTACTCATCTGTTCAATCATTTTTGTTTTGCATTCAAGATAACCTCTTGGAAACTGCTTCAGGCGGATTCAGACGTAAATATATTATGTTTTATTAATCATAACAATTCTGCTTTAGACTTTTAATATATATGTATTCCGTTATCTTTAAAACAAGTTCAATTTTCCCGCATGATCCCCGGGGAACTAATCTTTTGTCCAGTAATGTCAATTTATTATCACGTCACAGTTACACATATAGCAGGTGTGGCTTAAGGTAGGATTCTTCTCATATTTCTAATATTTAAAAATTAATGAAATTTTCACAGAATCAAGAAGACAATATCAGTAAGTGATAATATCAGTGAAATTAAATTTGACCGTTTTATATTCGAGGCAAGGTCAGGTCAAGGTCATTATCTTTTTCCTTGACATTAAGAATAAAAAATAACTGGTGCCAATCATGTGATACCTACTTCTATTTCAAAAGTTTAATGATTGTTCTTTTTGCATAAAAACATATTATTATATCGGTTCTATAGCATGATATTACCAAATTTATATAAATAATTTAACTCAACTGGATATTGGCTAATCCGAATTTTCTCTGTTTTTCTTAATTTTTTAGGATATAATAGTTATTTTCATATGCTTCCTATATTTAACTTTTTCTTATTTTCACATATAATAAAGTAGTCTTATAAATGTACAAAATGATACAAAAACAAAAAGTTTTGATCGTTTACTAAGAGAGAAAAAATACTTTTAATGGATTTTTGGCTCAAATCTGCACTTTGATAGGAAGCGTTTATAAGCTAATAAAGTTCTAGTTTGTTTGAAGAATCATATTTATTTCATATATTGTGAAAGTTTAGTCCCTCACTATTAATCTTACTTACATTTGAAAATTTCTCCAAACCTTCGATTGTGTAAAAATTATAACTAAATTCATTGTTCTATTATAATTTTGAAAGGCCGAAAAGAAGATATTTTCATACGCCACCATTCCGCCAAAAATATAGTCCCTGCTAGTTTTCAAACGCAGTTTACCATTTCTATTTAAAGTTGTACAATTGTGATGAGGAAAGAAAAATATGGTCTTTTAAATTCCTTAAACCTCAATATATAAGACATATAAGCAAATATACTTTGAATGTTTCATCTAGTCAGAAACCAGAGAAGAATCCTACCTTAAGTAGGGGTGCCCCGTATATGAAACAAGTACCTGTGATTGTGACGTCAGGACTTATGTTGCTCCGCAAAAGAACTTTAACATATTTTTAGAAGCTTAAAATAGAATCACCCAGTTTATATGACTTTTTTTAAATACTTGATCTTGTGATCTTGTGTCAATCAGCTGACAGCAGTCAACAATAAAGAAAAATAATAATTCTTAATTCTTTTTTATACTATGTAATTTGGATATGTAGTAGATTAAAGAGACTATCCTTTCCAAAAAGCATGGTCCAGAAAAAAATATTTAAAAACTAATAATAAAATTAAGGGAGCCGTCTGGAATTTTATTGTGTTAGAAACACTTTATAAAAAAATATATAACTCATTTATCAACCGTTAAAATACCTACTAGTATTTAGGTGGAAGGGGTGCTGGTTGATTCACTTCAGTTCCTGGTATGTGTAACTTTTTCTACAAACAGTTTTTTGCGTTTTCAATTACAAGGGGGGGGGGGGGTGCCAGAGTTATTTTGCTTCAGTATAAACATCCAATAGCAATCCAAAATCCATGTCAGCCCCCCCCCCCCCATCCGAGCATTAGCTCTATCTATACACATTGAATTTGAGCACACTGCCGGATGTGACCGTTTATCAGGGGATTCTTATTCCTTCTTGTTACGTCAAACAACCTCCGATGTTTTAAAGATCTGTGATTACAATTTTGTAATATTTTAAAATCAACCTCTTCTCTCCTCAAAATTTTGAATTCTATGTCATATATTTTGGTCGAAATACCTATTTGGAAATTCATCTAACCACCCTTTCTTTAATTGGTTTACATGTATATACCAAACTTATAAATGTATTTGTGTTCGAAAGATTGTGAGTTTGAATTTCAGCGGCGACTGATTTAAGTCGATAAAAACGAGTGGCAACTGTTCCTTCGCCATGCGTTCAGCACCTTGGTTGTATGTTGTTTAACGCCCTCTTGAGAATTTTCCAGTCATATGGAGACGCCATCACTTGCCGGCGGAGAGCTTCAAAATTTGTCATATACTCAGCACTCAGGTCATTGAGCAGTGAGGGATCGTTTTTGTGCTACCACCCACTTCGACGTCCCTCTGTGGAATACGAACCCGCGACGTAAGGATCGACTCCTTACTTGGCGACTCTAGAGCATTCACTCTTGCGCCACGCGGGCGACTTCGGTACCCTGAAATGAAATTTAAAACTTATACCATATTTTCGAAGAAGTCAAGATCATGCAGATTCCAGTAAGAAATGCCAAAAAAACACTCATTTTTTAAAAGTTACATATTCTTAAAAGAGGCAAATTATAATAGCCAAAAATTAGAATTTTGTGCCAGCCACTTTAACTATTTAGGTTTCATACGGATTTCTGTCGTTTCTTTGCGTTTTCCCATAATCTATGACAACCTTTGTTTCCGATAACCAAAACCGAGTTATCCGATAACAAAGTGCATTATTCAACCGTATTTCCGATAACATACTGACAGTTAAAATTGGGCTATTTTTGCTCTTTAATTACATATTCGCAAGGTTCTATGGAAGTCTTCTTGTGGACAATCATTAACGCAAGGTAAATATAAGGATTTTGAAGAAAAAAGCTATTTACAACAATGCCAATCGGAGAAAAACTCGCAAAATATAACAAATTTGACTTTTAAAGCCTTTCAAAGGCTAAGAAATGCTACAGTAATACATATCGAGGCTTTATTTTGTATCCGTATTCGTTTCTGTTTACAAAAATCACAATGACTATTCTCTGTTTCTATTTTAACAGAGTTTATTTAAAATAATTTACTAACCTGTCAAAAATTGTTATCAACCGAGTGTCCGATAACAACCGAGTTGCGGATAACGCGTTGAGCAGTGTGTTGATAGGTTGTATTTTGAGACAGTTAATGAGAATTTAGGTTCTGTAGGAGCAGATCTTTTAGGAATTCCCTTTTTAAGCATAAAAATCGCTGTTTGTGTAAAAATAACACTTGAAATGGTTTTATTTATCGATGTTTTTGTGATACAATTCAGCACAATCATTTATTATAAACACCGACATTTGCTTTATTGAGTTGTTCTAAATTTCAAGCGAAAGTCTCAGTACGTCACGCGTGAACTGTCAAGTTATTTTGCCTGCAGTCGCCCCAATTTAAAAAAAAAATATTTGCACCATTACGGAAATGCTTTGGAATTGTAGCCTTCTCCAGAAAACATCAGATTAAAAAAATCGGAGAGGGCTATACACATTATTGCAACTTTGATAGCTCAGTAATATGTACTACCTGTTCAATGCTCTAGAAGGGAATAATTTTTTGGTTCGAGCCCCGCGCGGGGTATTAATTTTTTTTTTAAATAATTAATTCTTTTGTCATTTTTATTCAATGTACTGATTTATTTAAGTTTTGATTTAGATAATTCATTTTCACTGAGAGCGAAATCTTATTACGGTTCGAGGGTCGACAAAACGCATTTTGCCCGAGAAAATAGTCAGTAAATGTTTTGTTATACCTTTTTTTGGACATACATGTATTTTGTACTGTTTTCCGTGATGTAAGCTCAGGCCCCTCACTGTTAAACACCAACGAATGAAAATGAGATTAAGCTCCGCCCATTCTGTGACGTAAGCGGTTCAACATCTCATCAACCGGTCGAACATCTCACTCAGAGGTTAAACATCGAGTTTTTTATGCCCACTCAGCAAAACATTTGAAATGTTAGACTTTTTTCGTATTGATTTCTATAGGAACATTTTTTTTAAAGGTATAACAATTAAATTTGATGCGAAATTGACAGAGTTCTGTAGTATATATACAAAATTGAAATAAGGTTAAGATATGAAAGCAACAGAAGCGACCGAAAAAGACCCAAAACACAGCGTTTAAGTGCAGTCATCCTTTCTGTAAAATTCCTTTAAAATGATATTCCTGCTACAGTTTTAGATTAATTTCAATCTAACTGGGCACAGAAATAGATACATTTTTGGTCTGATTTCAATGTTACTTGGCACACAGGAAGACTACATTTAGATACATAATTCCACTAATTGCTGCCTGTTGAAAAGTTTCAAATCCAAGTGCTACTTTTCATTTGTTATACGGACAGACCGGTAAAGCTACAGTCGCATCAGAGACTTCTTGTGGCTTTAAAATAAGAGACTTTACAGCGAATTACAAAATACCGGTAGTTTTCAATAGCTTGCTGGATAACTCAATAGGGGATAGAATTTGATCTAACAAGTATCACATTAGGTTTGAATGATCTAGATCGAAAGATTAGTCAGGTGTATCTCTAGATTTTACAGGTAAATTTGAGTTGATTTCAATGTTATATGATTGATTGTATGTCGTTTAACGTCCCTCTCAAGAATTTTTCACGCATATGGAGATGCCTCCACTTGCCGATGGAGAGCTGAAAATTTTGTCCTATACTCGGCACCTCAGGGCTATGAGGCAGTGAGGGATCTTTTTCGTGCCAGCACCTACTGCGACACGGGACTTCAGTTATACGGTCTCATTCGAAGGACCGGTCTCCACGTCCTACAGTGGAATTCCAACCTGCGATGTAAGGATCAACTCTTTACTTCGCGACTCTAGAGCAGATGCTCTAACCACTGCACCATGTGGGCGACTCAATGTTGTATGAAGCAATATGTATGTACCATTGTGTTCTGCTATACTTAAAATTTTTAACCGATTAGCAATTCTGTATTCGATTGCCATCCCTAAATATAATTAAATGCAATATTTTTTATGCCCCCTAAACGTAGTTTCGGGGGCATATAAGTTTACCCCTGTCTGTCTGTATGTATGTACATTTGTCTGTCTGTCTGTTTGTCCCCAAAAACTTTAACCTTGCCAATAATTTTGAGTGGTTGGGGTATATGACTACCATATTTCACAGGTGTATTCCTTGTGACAAGACCTTTCTTTGAATACCACCAAATTTGACCCCTTGACCTTGGAGTTTGATTTACTTTTACAAAAAAAAATATCACACTTTAACCATGATCATAACTTTCGAACAGTTGAGACTAAGGCCCTCATACTTCATCCGTGTATTCATTGTGATAAGACCTTTTAGTGAGTAGAAATATTTTTGACCTTAGAGTTTGACCCTCTTTTTTTAAACTTTAACCTTGGTCATAACTTTTGAATAATTAGACCTAGGGCTTTCATATTTCAGTAGAGTAAATTAACAAACTTATAGGAAGTATTGAACCGTACATTTGTATTGCTCAGTATCTTTTCTTAAGGACAGTGCAAGGTTGGTTTGATCCGATGTACAGATGGTGTATACAATCAATAAGATAATATATATCTCATATCTGATAGCTTCCTCCATCTCTGTTAACGCAAACTACACTTAAATTTGAAATGTACAGACAATATATAAATGGTAAGTTTATTTGATATCCTTTATAATGATTTGATCTCATTCTGTTTTTATTAATGGGGTATATTTCTTAATGACCTTAAATTATAATTATAAAAAGATAAAAAGCGAAATTCACGCCAGGCAATGAATATCAATTCGTAATATCTGTTATCCGGGTTTTAGTAATAGTTTAATTAGTATTTTAGGGCTTGTTTGTAAAACACGATTTCAATTTCTTGAAGCACGTATTCTATTTATCGTTATTCTCTAGTACATGTATCCTTACAGTAGATTTTTTTTTTTTTCATTTTAGAATTGTTTTTCTATAATTTTGAAAGTATATAGTTATAGAGAATAGTTATGCCCCTTTTTTTAATCATGCTAAATTATTTTTAGATTTAAAAAAATTAATTTTTGTCCACAAAATGGAGTCAAAGCCACCATTTGAACTTTTTACAGGCGTCTTACTGATTGTATATCTCATCGTCATACTTGGAATACTTCAACATTTGCTTATCACCCGAAAGTATCAACTGCGTATTTGGTACCAGGATGTTGCAACAACCTTTCGCTCTCCAAGGACTAATTCTAATGATACAGATATAAACTCCAAAAGTGCAAAACAAAAAACTGTTCATAAATCAACATCCACTGTTAGTTTGAAAATTTTGAAAACGACGAGCATCAAATTGAATCCACAAAATGCACCCACTGCTCTAAGAAATTCGACGACCATCGCAGAAACCACATCTGTAAAGAGTTTTTCTCGTAGTAATTCAAAAGAAGAACCCAGATATTTATTATGTGTTGGAACCATGGGAAGATTAGGAAACCATTTGTTTGAGTTTGCATCTGGGTATGGAATTGCTGCTAAAAAGAACATGATCTCTGTAATTCGGCAGCGTGGATTAGTGGACACTGTTTTTGAGCTTAAGAATGACAGTCATCTTCTGCTAATGTCCGATTTGAATGTATGTAAAGGAATACCCCAACGATATGAAAGATGGTGTAGTCGTTATGATCCAAAGTTGGAAAACTTTACTGCAAATTCAAATTTATTTATAGGATGGGGACTGCAGTCGTGGAAATATTTCAATGCATCTTCTCAAAATCTTCGAAAACAAATGACATTTAGAAAACACATACGTGAAAAAGTTACTGAAATTCAAGAAAGAACCTTAAGAAAATTCAATTTTACGTCACGTGCTGACGCCACGTTTATTGGCGTTCACATACGCCGTGGGGATATGTTAACTGACCCACTTGGCTATGACGTAGCTACACCGGAATATATCTCTCGCGCAGTCGATTTTTTCAAAACTTATAAAAACACGATTTTCATAGTATGTTCAATGGACTTACCTTGGTCGCAAAAATACATGCCAAGTAACGTTAGAGTGGAATATAGTGTTGGAAATTCAGCGGAAGTGGACCTGGCTCTGCTGGCGTCCTCTGATCACGTGATTCAAACAGTGGGTACATTTGGATGGTGGGCTAGCTGGCTAAACAGTGGAACTGTGATTTATTACAAATGGCCGGCAAAGGAAGACGGGAAACTAAGGTCAACATTTAGTGCAGATTATTCAGATTTCTTTTTGCCTTCTTGGATAGGAATGTAATTCTTCCACAATGTAGCTGATTTATGCCGCCGGTCTTACAGTCTAGTACCTACGGACTTAGGGTCAGTTACAGTGAATCTTGTTTAACCCGAACCCAATGATTTTTTTTTCAAAGAAACTGACCGGATCAGACTATTTCCAGGATTGGACAACTTTCAGGATTATAGACAACATTTAAACCGATCAAATTACTGAAAGGAATGTAAAGTTTAATTCATAGATCGTATTTGGCAATATTTCGGAAAGCACAGCATCCAGATTTAAAAAAAAATCCTGTTTTGAATATCTACATCAAGGGTTGCTTTAAAACATACAAATGGGAAAAGCCAACATTATTTGGGCTTGGTATTTGTGATAAGGGCGTTTTTCAATACCAGTAATAATTCTCTTCTTGTAAACCCAGTATTTAGTAGATATTATCATTATACACTGTAAAAATATATATTTTTTGAAAAGTTATGTTCAATGAAGGATGTTGAAAATTAATTGCATTATAGATTTTAATATCCAGGGAGGAAGATAAAATGTAGAAGCTGTGCTCTTAATTTTCCCGATAATTAAAGCAATGATATTATTTATGGGAAACTTCTTAAGAGTTAGCTAACAAACAGAACAACAGTCTGAACGAGAAAAATAAGAGCTTTTGTGGGAGACGCAAACAGATTGATTACATCTATACATATCATTATTGAACAAGACAACAGGTTTTCGTGCCAATCACTCGATATTGATTGTGTAGAGGAATTTTACGTGAGACTTAACAAAACAATTGAGATATCTTCAGTCAATGCACAAAGTCAATAGAAGTTGTGACTGTCATTGAAGCTATAGGTGTAGTAATGGAGACAATGCCTCAACGCAGCAGTGTAATCAGCTCGACCATAAGCTTAAGAGCTTCTGAAATCATGTTTCAATGTTGAAATGTTAACTATTTCTTGAAAGACGTCAACAGTGATTTTATTCATTTATGTAGACCATGCAGTAGACAACTTTTCGATGAGAGATCAGAGGGACATTGCAGACAATTAATTACATTGAATGTTCTGTTGTTGATATCGATAAGAACAAAACCGTCAGTGTGATGGCCTGCATCCTTTTGTTGCAAATTGGTTTGTTTAAAAATCTGTAGTGCCATGCAGGGAATTACATGTTCTGGATAGACCTTAAAAAAATAACATCTAAAGCACTCAAAAGTGTGCACCAAGTATCTTGGCCATCCCTGTCTCTAACATGCCAAAAAAAAAAAAATAAACGATTATTTTCGTAGATGATTTCTAAAATATCAATTCAAATTTTCCTTTAATTAAAGCAAAAAAGTGGATACTTTAAAAAAAATTGCAGTAAAAAAGCAGTTATTTTTTTTAAAAGTCACTAGGTTTTGAAATTCTTGAGCAAATTTTTAAGATCGTAATAAAAATGACAATTTGAAATAATGTCACTATTTTGATAACTATCAATGCTTACTTTTAATATTGACTACAAATGCAGTGTTCATTTTATCCCAAGAAATAAATACTAGTATACAACTACTTTTTTCCATGCGCAGTGTATTTGAATTCTATTACCTAGAATCAAAACACGTGAACAAAATGAAGTACATAATCATCTGGTTCCGGGGTTACAGATTCTATAAATGACAACCCTCTATCTCGTTTCCACTTTTGACACATGTATTTCCTTTGTGAAAGAGAGACTGTGAGGCTACATGGACTTGTCCGACTTGTTTGATTGACAATGGCTGGTATATCCTTTTGACCTTGACCTTCGAGTTAAACACACTTTGACACAAAAAAATTTAATTTATTACTTTGGTCATATCTTTTGAACAGTAAATTAACGAATTAAATTAACTGAATTAAATTTTGAAAAGAGATCTTCTGATGATATTTTGCAACAGCCAATCTGGAATAATCGTAATTTGGTATTGTTTGATTCTCTGGAAGATTCAAAAGCCATACCTCTGGGTCTGCAAATGAGAAACCAAATGCAATGGATTTTCCTTCATTTTGCATGGTAGTATGACAGTACATAAAACATACAAAATGCACAAAAATGTATCTTATATTATTCAAAGATGTATGTAACATGATTGTATGCCTACATGTTTGGTGAATCAACAAATTACTGAATTGAATTAAACGGAACTACCGGATGCCATGAATACATCTTAAATGATGGTCACTGTTAATTGAATTCTGGAAGACCTTGCCATGATTTCAATTTTAGGTAAAGTGTAGGCAAATTGATGACCACCCCATAGTTGCTTTTAACATATTATAATCTAGACTCAAGGTAATACCTCAGAGGTCAAAGTTAGAATTGTGATCCGAATACAACTTTGGAATGCTTAGTATAAAACGGTTCAAACTTTTAACATGTTATTATAATTACAGATTTATATTGTCAAATTACAAGGTCTCCAAGCGATCATGCAGATGGTAAAACGTGGCCTTGCTAAAAATCTGCACCCTAGCGTATCTTACCCTAGCCATCTTTTGCGGTTGTCTGTAAAATTAGATACAGATGGGTCAGAAATAAATGAATTTATGATGACAATTTAGAATGAACTTTATAACATCTGGTTTGAAATTTTTTTAAATATCTAATATTCAGGTACATTGAATATTTTCTTATTTTTTTAAGTTTGTATATCAAAATTTAAAAAAAAGTAATAATAAGTACAGTGTTTTCATGAAACATAAACAGAAATAATGCACCCTTTAAATCTTTATTTAAACAATAAAATGCTTTTTTTGGTTGTTAGTGCGGAAATTAACATTGCAGCTGTTGCAGAAAATATACATACTCCGCTTAATAGGATTATGTAATAATGCATACAACTTTCTTCAGCGATATTGTTTTTGATATATTGATCGGACAAACGCTTTGCAGCATCAATCCTGGCATTTTTATACTCTATTACAACTATTAGTTTTTCTTCATCACGTATATCGTTATGTAAAACATTGTGACCAAGAATTCGAATGTGCCTACCGAGGAAAAAAATGTTCTCTTTTAAGATGAAATATTTGGATTCTTCTCAAGACAGAATAGAACTAAGTGCAAAGATGTAGAGTCAAAGATAAGCAATAAATCGGTGTATAGATACTGCCTTTCATTTTACCAATGTCTACGTGTGACTAGGATACTACAGTATTTGAAATTCATTGGTGATACACATGTATATCTAACCATCAATAAATGACCTTGATGACCTGACTTTAATCTTTGAAATTCAAATACATGTATATTGTTTGGCCGTTATTTACACACTGAATTTTGTATAGGAGCACACGAAGTGTGTGACCTGTCGGCAGGGCATGCTTATTCCTCAATGACACCTGATCCCACCTCTGATGTTGAATAGGTCAATGTTTGCTTTCCTACTGATTTGTATTGTTTGAATTGACTTTTGAGCTTGAGTGTTTTTCGTTTTTCTCCACATACATGTATCTCATTGTGCAACATCCTGTAGGAGATCATAAGCAAAATCTTCAATCAATTGAAATGAAATTCCAGAGTATGACTTCATCACAATTTACATATTTCATATTGTTTAGTAACAATGCATTATCATTGAAATATGACGTTGAGTCGAGGACTTGATACTCTTATGGGTTATTAGTCACAACATACTTGATTTTGAATAAGTTCCAATCAAAAGTTATAGACTTAAGGGGGCTCTCTGCAACGTCACAACATGGCGTACTTCCGTAAAAACGCCATTTTGATCCCAAATGATCAGATTCAAATTCACTTAACACCGATAAATCACTGAGTATACCACAACATGCGATATTGTGGATGGAATGTACATTATATCACATCCATTAATACAGTGTATTGCCCAATACGTATCCTTTCTTTAAAAATGAATTGTTTGTCAATTTATTCAATTTCTACTTATTTAATTATTAAATAATACATTCACAAACTTATTAGAATAAGATTTTTAGATGAGAAAAAAATGATATAAAACATGGCTTGACCATATGCTAATTCATCATTACGTGTCAAAACGCCATACACTCAGAAATTTATTTCTCCAATAAGCATATATGCTTTTCAGCAAAATATATCCCCCCAAAAATGCAAATTTGATAAGATAAGACATATGTATTATCTTCCCATCGACTAGAGGATACTCGGTTCTCGATTTGTATACACCCGAATGAATGGTTATACCCGGTGAAATTTCGCATGACCCAAACGTTTGATCACCATTGATTGTCAGCTGTTTACAAGTAGACGAAGTGTGCATTTGGTTATAGGAATTTCTTTTACCGCTTTTGGCCATTTACCATCTTAACTTGTTTTGTTATATATATAGCACTGGATAACACATGCAAGTTGGATAAAAACGGTAAGTAAATCTACCTTTCTCAATAAGTCAATACCATGAATTCACTAAATACATGTCTTTGTCATTGACTGGAAACGCGATGATTTTCGCTTAAACTCATTGAAAAACAATACATGTACAATACGAACTTCTTTCAATGTCCTTGCGTGACATTTGTTTAATACTTGTGCAAGTAGAGTTTATTTGAAGTTTATATAAAAAAAACAGTACCAAGATATTTGAGTCCACTCTTAAAGCGGATCTCTCACACCTGAATTTTTGTGATGTTTATAAATTTTTGACAGTTTTCAATTTTTTTAAATTTCTTTTTTTCATTGTTTTTACCCTTTGATATTATATATCTTTTCAGATATTGAAGAGGATCCAACCAGCTATTCTCAAGAAAATGCTGTTTTAGTTTTTCTTTTGTCTATTTTTGTAAATTTAGATAAAAATTATGTTGATTTTATTTTTATCTTTGTTGGTTATTATTTCAATATTTTATAACGCTAAACTTTGAAAAGAAATTTAAAGCACTGGGCTTTTAAAAATATAGATAGGAGGGATTTTAACAAAATAAATGAAATATTTCAAATATTTCTAAAAAATAAATTGAAGTACTTTGGAACCTTATTTTATCGGATATGGGGCCTATTATTAGAAACAAATGCATGCAACAAAAATCAGTTATACTTTATAGGTGTAGAGAGCCCCCTTAATTCACTTTACGGAATAACTTAAATGCAAGTGACCTTCAACTTGAAATAAATCATGCTATTAAGTTGAGGTCATACTATTAAGACTTCTCGACATATGGACCGGATACAATTTTGTGAGACTTCTCGACATATGGACCGGATACAATTTTGTGAGACAAAAAGCTAAAAAACAACATACAAACAAGCGTTTGAAAAAATCATGCCAAACTTTTCTCCCGATGGAAAATGCATGCAATAAAAAACGAAATTTAGCAACGTTCAAATTTGGTCCTGTCCATGATATAAAAATAAAACACAATGAAAAATGAAATACATGTTTATGTGGTTCGCAGATTATTCATAACAAGCATTGATGTTAATCCTAAATCTGATCCTGATCAACCTAAGTCTGATGTTTATAGATGTTCATGTTTGCTCTGCTCCAGGTTCGTATTGTTTGAACGGACTTAGAGCTGTTTGTTATCTCCATATATCTCACATACTCGTACATGCCAGGAGAACAAGACAGGATGACAAAGTGACTGCCATCATTCCTTCTAAAATATAGGTATTTTATCAATAAATATGAGGTATCTTCGTGGGGTACAGGCAATTTTTTTTCTATGCTAATTCCTTTCCATACAATACTACATTTCCTTCATACCGGGTATTACTTTAGTTAAGTAAACAGTGGTGGTGGTGGGGGGCAAACAGCATTTCAATGAACATTTTCAATAGTAAAAGTAGTGCTGGGAAAAAAGTGGGGGCCACCCTGCCCCTCCCCCCCCCTCGTTGCTACGTGCCTGCTTTTTGGCCTTATATGCAGGTAACCGGTATTCTGTGTTATTGGAAAAAACGTGTATTTTAAAACTTATTGTAATTAATTTTAAAAAAAAGAAAAAAATAGCCAATTTCGTGACCTTTCTATAATATCTTGTACCGGTAGGCTCTGAATTAACCCACGTGGCGCATTGATTAAATCGTCTGCTTTAAATTTAAGGCGCGGAACAAGGAGGTGAGCATTACATCGCGGGTTCGAATCCCTTTGTATGGAACGCCGTCACTGCCTTATAACAGAACACTACAATTGCATTGAGTCAACTTTCAATTCCATTATGTCAACACTTTGTGACATTTACTTACAGTACTATTGCATTAAGTCAACTTTCCATTACATTATGTCAACTCTTTATGACATTTACACACGCTACTATTGCGTTATGTCAACTTTCCATTACATTATGTTAACTCTTTATGACATTAACCCACACCACTATTGCATTGTGTCAATCTTCCATTACATTATATCAACTCTTTATGACATTTACACACACTACTATTGCATTGTGTCAACCTTCCATTACATTATGTTAACTCTTTATGACATTAACCCACACCACTATTGCATTGTATCAATCTTCCATTACATTGTGACATGACCCGGCGAGTTTTCCTTTGAAGTCAAGCATACTGTAACTGCGATACAGAACACTTTTTGTGGGCATTTCTTATGCAAATGAGCAGAAACTGTACTGTATCTGCAAAATATCAACGATACAGTATGGTTTATTTTTAGCGATGACGGAAAGCTGTATCTGTATACAGACACAACAATCGTTCAATTCGCATGATAGCACTCTTAGTATTTACTCAAAATTTGAGATGAATTAAAAGTAAAATTTTACAACGTGAATTTATTAGTGTCGGACTCGAAAATTTTAGAAAGGAGTGAGTGAGGCAGTTCACCAATGATTACTTTGAACCCCCCCCCCAAAAAAAAAAAATCAGTGGAAAATGGTATTTCGTGAGGTTAGATTTATAACCAACCAAGACACAATGTGCCTGATATCGTAACCTGTTGATAAATTAAAAAGCGTATAATGTATACCAGTTTATCGAAAATCATTTACGAAAGCGAAAAAGAAAAAAATCAAAGGAGGGTGGGGTGGGAGCCCCCAGTGAGTGCTGAGATCCCCTTTGCTTACACTATATTTTATTAAAAACATGAAGGTAAAATACCCCCCCCCCTTCCTTTCATCTGTTTATTTCAATTTTGTTTATGACGACCGGTGGAGGACATTGTCGGGCATTTCTCTCAGATTACGTTTTCCCTGAAGCATTTTTGTTCCAAAACATTCCCACATTATTCTTATGTATCAAAATGTATTGCATTAAATCGTAGTTTAAAATAAACAAAAAATATCAGCAAGAGCTGAATAGAGAAAAAAATCCTACGCAATGAAATCTAAAATTAATTATTTGGAAACAAATTATATAATGCATCCCCTAAATAATTATTTCAAAATGATAAATACCTGCACGTCCATCTCCCTCAGCATTTCAGTTGCGAATGCTTAAAATGTGATACTAAATCAACTTTCTGCAAAATTATCTGATTGGTTGAGTGATATGTACCCAAATACGCATGTAAATATGTGAGGTCATTTGGAAGGTCATGTCACAAATCATTTAAAATACTCGTTTCCTACTGTATCGGAGATACAGGGCGGGGCCCGGCTCGAGCTATCGCTCTCGCCTTAAGCCCCGCCCTGTATCTCCGATACAGTAGAAAACTCGTACTTTAAATATAACTTATGTCAACTCTTTAATTATGACATTAACCCACACCACTATTGCACTGTGTCAATCTTCCATTACATTATATCAACTCTTTATGACATTTACTCACACTACTATTGCATTATGTCAACCTTCCATTACATTATGTCAATTCTTTATGACATTTACACACTCTACTATTGCGTTATGTCAACTTTCCATTACATTATATCAAGTCTTTATGGCATTAACTCGTACTTCAATATTACATTGCGCCAATCTTCCATTGCACTATATCAGCTCTTTATGACATTAAGTCAAAACAATTTTACGTGGTGTAAGGATGTTTTTATATAATTTCAACTCATTATTACATTATGTGCACTTTCTACCATTTGGTCTAAGTAGTTCATTACATCATGTGAATTTATCTTTAATTCAATATCAAGTTGCTATAACACAATGTCAGAATTTCATTACACAATGTCACATGTGGCCAATTCTTTACTATATTGTGTCATCAATATGCTACATGACGACGGGAATCTATTACATGATGTCAATTTTCCCTTACTTTTTGACAAATCATTATTATGTTATGCCATTGTATCTTTACATTGTGTCTAAAATGCTTAGCCTCTTGTCAGTATATCTTAGAATATTTCAACTCTTTATTGTGTGACGTAAGGTTTAGGTTATGCCTAAAAGTTCGTTTTGTGTTTTCAATATTACATGCACATATGTTAAACATGATTAAAAATAATTTAAATCAAACATATCAAATTTTAAATTATACACAAGACTTAATTAATTCTTAATTAAATATGAGGTTAAAATTTATAAATAGGATCATGTTCCCATGGAATCTTTATTGACGACTGTTTTTAATTCAATGCCCGTTAAATCTCATAATTATCGCAAATCAAATAGTATGTGTCATGCAGTAATATTTTCCTTGAAAAGTCCGAAACTTCTATTCTAACTACAAAACACTGTCCTAAGCTTTTTATCAGTCTTTAACCCTCAAAAAAAAAAAACTGTAAACACATCGTATTTCATACGTGCACTGATGGGTGCGTGGGGAGAGGGGGGATCCCGCCCTCCCATCTTTAGTGACCAAAATATGCATGAAATTAATCAATTGGTTTTACTTTGTAGGACATTGCATTAGTTTCACATAAAGTATAACTGAAATAAGTTGAAACGTTTTATATAAAAAAAAAAACTTAAGCCTGAGAGCCTCCAGGCTTTCACCCCCTGGTCCCCAACTTAGACACCATACCGTCCCCCTGTAGCTACTCTTTTCAACAACCCAAGATCGCCACTGATATGTGCCTATGTTTACTGAGGCATGGTCAATTGATTTAAGAGAGGGACTGGTAGATTTTTGTAACAGAATTCTAGTCCTGGAATGGTTGAAAAATGACTCATTCCGGTGACGTTGCATCGTTTTTTAAAAGTTTGGGGAGGTTTGTCAGCCAGAAAAAAATAACGTACAAGAAAAAGCAAAAAAAAAAAAATGTCCAAACTCGAAAATCCCTTTTCGGGTGAAAGAGGGGGGCGGGGAGGTCCAACTTCGATCAGTCCTAAAAAAAAATTTCCAAATATACTACATTACAGGCACGTAGCAACAGGGGGGGGGGGGGGCAGGGGGGCCGGCCCCCCCCCCCACTTTTTTCCCCAACATTACCTTTACTGTAGAAAATGTCCATTGAAGAGATGGTTCCCCCCCCCACTTTTTACCACAGTATATCTATAGCAAGGAAATATAGGAAAAAATTGGAAGTGAAAGGAAGTTGGCCTTGAAAAAATTTGGCCACTTGCCCCCCCCCCCCCCCCCCCCCCGCCCCCACGAAATAGGATTTGGCCCCCCCCCCCATTTTTTTCCCCAACATTACCTTTACTGTAGAAAATGTCTATTGAAGAGATGGTTGCCCCCTCCCCCCACCTTTTACCACAGTATATCTATAGCAAGGAAATATAAGAAAAAAATTGGAAGTGAAAGGAAGTTGGCCTTGAATAAAAAAGAAACCCCCCCCCCCTTCCCAGTCGTTAAAACACGGTTATCAACTTTCACATAATGTAAAGGTATTTTACAGCACGTAATGAACATTTGTAATCAACATGATAAAGAATTAACATAATGTAAAGATAGTTTTAAATCACATAAGAAAGAGTTGACATAACGTAATTATATATCCACATCACGGAATGGAGTTTTGACATAATGTAATAAAGTGTTGGTATAATATGGAACGCCGGGGCTGTCTCCATAATATATGTTCACATTATGTTATAAACCTTTTTACATCACGTAATAAAGCACTGACATAAAGGTAAGATGTTTTCACCTCACATTGTGATGACCTCGGCGTAAAATAAAGATAATACATTAACATCACGTAATAATGCTTAGTTATAATAGAAATATACGCTCACAAAAGGGAATGGTCTTTGGCTTAACGTAATGATAAATTTAATCATAGAACACATGTTAAACGAAATTAACTTGACATAATGCAATTTTGACCTCACATATCAAAGAAATGAAATAATATAAAGAAACATTCACTTCACGTAATAAAGTTTTAACACAATGTAAACATATTTTCACTTCACATAATGAACTTTGGACTTCAAGTTATGAAGTGCTGACATAATGGAAGAATGTGTTTACTTCATGTAATGCAGCATTGATATAATGTAAAGATATTTTTCCATCACCCCATAAAAAAATGACATAACGTAAAGATATGTTCACATCACGTAATGATAGATTGACATAATAAATGCATAGTTTTATGCTATAAGGCAGTGATGGCGTTCCATACCTTTGCAAGACGCGGGAGACTTTAAGTGCTGGAACGAGAAAGATCTCTCACTGCTCATTGCTCAATGACCGCAGAGTACTGTGGAATCATTTCAATTCGTGGGGCCATCGTTCGCGGGAAAGCAAAATTTGACCTGTTCGTTGAGACTTTATTTCGTGGGTTACTCGTAAATGAGATGTTACAATGAATCAATATGTTGACAATATTAACGTTCGTGCAGATGTAAATTCGTGGGTATGGGTGACCCACGAAATCCTAGAAATTGGTCCCTCAAGAACAATGAGGGTTCTATAGTATAGATTTAATTTTTGCAGCCCTACATCAAAAAGTGATTGTTACCAGGATGAAAACACCTTTTATTTAATTCTTGCATCGTTCTAAAAAACGTCTTACGCCACAGACCCGAAATAGGTCCTATAATTACAGCAATCAAACTTACATACATACTGTATGCAGTTCACTAGCAATTCTCTCGATCAAGAATATTTCATATCTTATGCCTTAGAGTAAAACATATTTTATCATTTTAGGTTTTATCTGATCAATTATGTCTTAAAATATACCAAGGTGTTAAATATAGCTATGTACCCGTTTGACACGTTTTGATATCAACACCTTATTGGAATCCAGAATATAGCCCAAACCTCATTACTTTAGCCTGTCAAGATAAATGTGTCTGAGGCATGGACCGGGACCATGATAGTCCAAATCTCTGATATCTGTAGAACATTTAGGCGGATGAAGTTCTGAAATTGCATCCATGCATAATATATATCGGACAAGAAAACTGAAAGGTGATTATTCTTTTTATTTCAAAGTCTTGATTTTTTGGCAAATATACTTATATTTTGGGGGGTGTTTTTGATACTTCCCTCGTTGTGTGTATACATTGTGTGGTCTACGTATCGATTTTCTGTCATGTGATCGTGTTATTTATATAAATTGTTTAACATTTCGCTTCCTATGATATGAGGCATTTCATACCTGGTTAGTTGGAATGGTACGGAGATAGTTTACTCATGATTGCATGATAGTCTTTAAAAAAAAATAATTTACGTATACTGCAATGAGCTACTGAAGGGTAAATTTGTTCACATTGTATAAATCATTTAAGAATGGACGAATTCCAATTAGATTATATAATTTGTTGCTCAGTTCCACATGCATTTATAGCTGTTAGGCATTTGTCGCAAAATTAATGATTATTTATGACCAATCAGCAATTGAGCACTTGTAAAAACAAGGATACGAGCATGTATTTTCTAGCTCACCTGATCTGAAAGATCATTGACCTTCTTTGATCATATTTTTCTGTCTGTCCGTTGGTAAACTTTTCACATTTTCGACTTCTTATTGCATCAGAGCCACAAGGTGAGTAAAAATCAAACTTGCCACAAAGCATCCTTGGGTGAAGGGAATTCAATTTTTTTTCTTCAAATGAAAACATTTTTTACTCAGTGTAAGTACTTTTAGATCTACTTTTTCTTCCATTTCAGGTTTTCTTGTTTTTGTTCTGATCCTGGTTTGTCTGGTGTATCTATTACGTCACAGAGTAAGAGTTAAATATACAGATAATAATCTACCGTCCCGTATAATCATTTCCTTTGATGATGCCACATTATCCAAAGAAAGTGAAAGTGAAAGAAGTATACAGGATCAATATTTATCTGCTAGTACAGGAAGACATCCGCCCTATTTGTGTGGGTATAATGTTGGACGAATAGGAAACAGACTTTTTCAATTTGCATCTTTGTATGGCATTGCAATATTGAAAGGTCTGAAGTATGTCATCCATCCCAATGACGTCATAAATCAGATATTTCTTATTCACAATGACTCTAACCTTTTAATAACAGACAATATGGAGTCTATTTGTAATGTTACTATATATAGAAGGGAACGTTTATGTTGTGGCTTTGACAGCAAAATTTTGAATTTCAATCCGAAACCAGGGGAAACTTATAGAATTATAACGTATCTACAGTCATGGAAATACTTTGAAAACGCTAAAGAAAGTATTAAAAGGCAGTTCAGTTTCAAACCAAAAATTATATCCTCTGTGAAAAATGTGACTGCTGATATTCTCCGACGCTTTAACGTCACTTCCCGTAATGACGTAGTGCTTGTGGGTCTCCATGTACGACGAGGTGATATGACTATGAAGAACACATACGGCCATGAGGTTGCCACTCCGGAATATTTATATAAAGCAGTTGACCATTTCAACAATTTTCTGAATGTAATTTATGTCGTCTGCTCCACCGATCTCACATGGATTAAGGCAAATATGCCAAGAAATGCAGCAAAAGTTTACTTCAATACCCCAAACGCATATCCAGAAAATGATCTTGCTCTGATAGCCTCTTGTGATCATGTGATCACAACTGTTGGGACTTTTGGATGGTGGGGAGCATGGTTGTCAGGGGGTCACGTGACGTTTTATAAATGGCCGGCCAGAGACGGGACAGTTCTGAGGAAAGGATTCAGTGAAGACTTTATGGATTACTTTTACCCCAGATGGGTTGGATACTAATAATGTCACAACATCTACAGATAACAACCACTCCCACCCCCCAAAAAACTAATTAAATTTACAGAATGTTCTGTAGCTTGAAGAATCTTTATTAATAAAGTATTTCTTGGCTATAGCTTGTTTCTGTTTATATCAAGGAAAGTTAAATTCCATATAAATTAGCATAATTTTTTAGTCTTACATAGGCTAAGCGTAATTTAAGACTTATGAACCCTTTCTTAACCAGTGTTTTCGATAGTACTGCACATGTAGTAGATATACATGTACAAAGATGTGAATGTGAAGCAGACCTTTAGGAATTTTTTAGGACCAATTTTTATTTTATTCTTATAAATGTTTTTTTTTATCAATTTTCAATCCTTTATCTAGCTATTGAGCTAAATGTTCTAAAGCCCATAATTCTTATAATCAGTCTAAAATTTACGAAAAGGGCGATTTCCCAAAAAAGTAAAGTATAATTTGTGATTTCTTATTGCACACTTTCTTTTAGCTGCAGAACTGTAGCTCTCCGAAAAAAAATATATTGATAGACCTGAGAGCTACAGTGCCATCCATTGAAAAAAACTGTATATTTATTGCGCATAAAAAGTTTGCATTTGGTTTTTGATCAAATCTTCCAAATTCTTACCTCACTTGCAAAAAAGCTAGATTTCAAAAAATTCCTTACTCCACTATCAAGTACATCCGTAGTTTAAAACTGCACGAGGTACGTTGGACCCAATTATCTTGCAAACCAAAATGGCAGTATAAATAGACGAAATTTTTGAAGATCTCAATTTCAGAGCCAGGAGGGCTAGTTAACAACAATTATAAGGAATGTTTTGTTGTGGAAACAGTGAGAGAATATGTTAGGAACACACAGTTAGTAAAATTTTGAGATGACAGTTTTAAAAACATGGAAAAATATATCAAGAAACAGCGCACTTCTTAGTGCGCAATAAATATACAGTTTTTTCAATGGGTGGCACTGTAGCGCTCCGGTCTATCAATATATTTTTTAGGAGAGCTACACTTCTGCAGCTGACTTTGTTTCCACAGATAATGACTTCGTTCTTGATTTATATCTCAAGATCTCGAATTCTCACACGATCAACTCGTTCTCTCGATTCTGGAATTACAGAACTCGTTACCACATGTTGCCAGTCAGTTATCTCGATTTATAGACGGTCAGTTTAAAGAAACCATTCCCTTGTATCATCTTATTTTGTTTAAGCAACTCTATATGTATTTTTGTGGTTCAGTGGTTAGAGCGTATTCTCTAGAATCGTGAAATAAGGAGTTGATCCTTACGTCGCGGGTTCGAATTTCACTGTGGGACGTGAAGACCGGTCCTTCGGATGAAGACAGTATAAACCGATCGAGGTCTCGTATCCAAGTAGGAGTTGACAAGCAAAAGGTCTCACACTCCTCAATGGCAATGAATACCGAGTACATGTATAAATTTGCAGCACTCCATCGGCAAGTGGCGGCGTCTCGAGCTCCATATTGATCAGTGAAAAATTCTCAAAAGGGATGTTAAACAACAAACAAACAAAACTCTAATGTCCCTCCAAGGCTTTTTTCTTATTTTTTTCTAAACATTTTTATACACATAATAAAAAGTGATATCATTCTTACCTTATTACATGTATTTTGTTTGACGAATAAATCAGCATCATTGTTGTTCTTTCGACAGTTTTGTGTTAATATGTGTATCCGTGACTTAAGTTTCAGATTTGTATACTAATATATAAGTATACTTATCATTGATAATACAGTAGGTTATATATGAATCATAAGTCAAAATTTATGATACAACAAGTAATGTCAATGGCTGCAAATCTACAAGCTAAGGCAGCATACATACACGGATCCAAACTTCTTATGAGGGAAAAAAGTCACATATATTACGTATTTAAGTATATAATTGGTAAAACATCCCTTCTGGAAATACTAGTAGATTGTTTTATGCACATTCTGTCATTTATTGTTAAAAGAAAATTGTGTTCTTCCAAATTGCAATACAAACTTTACCGTATTTATCTTCCCGGTTACGATAAAATGCAAAGGTGTGCCTGCTAAATCCTTTGAAAGTTTTATCAGAGTGATTTACCGATAGTTCAATTCAAAGGCAGGAGTCCAAAAATAGTCTTTGGGAATTTAAAATTTACACAAAAGGTCAAAGTTTGTTGGTGAGGAAGATCAAGGGGAATATATTTTTATGGAACACACTGTGAAAACTGGGAAAAAATTTCAGATAGGTATAAAATTATTTCAGTTTACTTCAATTATTTAACTAATCATCAGTTTGATTATACTTTTTTCCATTGTTTATCTTACAAGGTAAAACGCTATCAATTACTCGTCCTCGTAGTTAAATTAAATGAACATTGTTTTAATAATGCTAGTAAATCTTTTATTTCAGGTGCAATTTTGACCGGAATAATTTTCATCCTTCTCTACATTACTGTAAAAATTCCCGACTTCCATCACCAAATATTTAAAGGTAGACAATTACCTCAGCCGTCTCCAAAGTACCAAGCAAGTCTTAACTCTAACAAAAGTGATGTTGCAAGTGGAACCGGAAGTAACAGTAAAATTCTCAGGTCTAACAAGAGCGATGATTTGCGCAGAACCGGAAGTAATGGTGGATTTCTCTGTGGTTCTGTTAAGGGAAATTTAGGAAACCGGCTATTTGTGTTCGCATCAATATATGGCATTGCCAAAATGAAGAACATAACTTATTTCATCCCAAAGCATGACAGCCTGTATAGTGTATTCAACCTGTTCAATGATTCTAGTTTAATCATTTCAAAGGATTCCCGAAAGTGCAAAGGGACATTTTTCCGCAAAGAAAGAATATGCTGTGGTTATGATCCTAAGTTACTAAACTTTGAGGCTAATGCAGGATATACATTAATTACTTATTTACAGTCCTGGAAGTATTTTGAAGGAGCAAAGAAGAACTTGAGGAAGCAATTGATTTTTAAAACAGACATCCAACTCTGGGTAAATCACACATTAGAAAAAATATCCAAAGAGCAGAATTACTCAGAATATGATGACGTCACATTTATCGGTGTTCACGTGAGGCGTGGGGATATGATGACCAGTGTGTCTGCGTATGGCTATCAAGTCGCCACACCGGAATATTTACACAGAGCTATAAACAGATTTATACACTTACCAAATGTAATTTATATCGTTTGCTCACTAGAAATCCAGTGGGTCAAAAAACAATTTCAAAACATCACAAACGTTTATTATAGTGACCCAAGACATGGAGCTCATAAAGACTTGGCGCTATTGGCTGCTTGTGATCACGTGATAACGACTGTGGGGACCTTTGGTTGGTGGGGTGCGTGGCTCTCGGGCGGTAATGTGACCTACTTTAAGTGGCCTGCAAAACCAGGATCTGGCCTAAGAAAACAGTTCAGCAAGGATTACACGGATTTCTTCCCCCCAGAATGGACTGGCATTTGAATGTATATAGAGGCGTGGACTGGCATTTGATTGTTATAGAAGATCCATGACATTTCATTTGAAAATTCTTGTCGTCATTATCCGAATAGATATTATTTTAAAATGAGTGTTGTTTCAAAAATTTGTTTTGAATTAGAATAGAAGGTCTACATGTTTTCATAAATGGACATTTAGAAATGGTATGAAACTATCAAAATAAATTCCATGTCGATGTCCTTTTGGTCGCCCGTGTGGTGCAGTGATTACAGCGTCTGCAATAGAGTCGCAAAGTAAGGAGTTGATCCTTACGTCGCAGGGTCGAATCCCACCGTGGGACGTGGAGACCGGTCCTTCGGATGAGACCGTATAAACCGAGGTCCTGTATCATAGTAGGTGCAGGCACGAAAAAGATCCGTCACTGCTCAATGGCCCTAAGTGCCGAGCATAAAACAAAATGTGCAGCTCTGCACGGCGAGTGATGGCGTCTCCATGAGTGAAAAATACTCGAGAGGTACATACAATCAATCATCGATGTCCTTTTGTATCGGGAACACCACTTACTTAATTCCTTTATTCAAAATTTATACCAAAGGCAAGCTTTTAAGCTTCAAACCGTGTGCCCTTGACCTTGTCCAAATGACTTGATTTAGGACTAGGGCCTGCCTCCTAATAATATCATTTACATATATTTGAATCTAGTATATCATCTTTTGACTCCCCATTACATGTCGAAATGTCCTTGGCCTGTATAAAATTTTAAGGACATACAAATCTTTAGGTTGTATGTCACTTTTGTGTACCAAGTGTATTGTTCAATTAATCAAGTTCAGTGTTTCCGTTAACGCATATTTCTGCGTATTTTACGCATAAAAATTACTTTTTACCCCCAAAAACGTCACCTAGAGGGTCATCATGACGCAGAAAAAAAATATAAAAACAAGTTTTAAAAATCCAGTTCAATATTGATGTTTTCATAGAAAAAGATATTTTATATGTTTAATTTACATTCTGGACAACTTTCTAGGAATTAATCATTCCTTTTAGTTTAATTTCAAAATGGCAGTGATTGAAATCGGCATTTCCACGTCAACAATCTATTAAATGTTCTTTTGTACGACCTATCTAATTCTTAACAAACCCGGAAGTGTAGACAAATATGGCGCTTCAGCATGTTCAGTCTTACATCGGCATATTTATGTCAGCTTGGCTTTGTCAAAAAGACTAATTATGGTAATGAAAAGGTGAGGAAAGTTCCAATCTTTAATAAACAGTCTTGTAAAGCAATCAAACACTTTCAATTGTTATCTTTTGATTGAGGTATTCACGAAACCCTAATGGTGTAATCGGTAAAATGTAACTGTGTACCGGTAAAATAAAAGAAGTATACATGTACCAATTATATTTTACTTTCATTTTTTTGAATTTTTAAACATCAAATATACGATCTTAGAAGGCAGAGCTAATGTTAAAACCGAAAGCAAAACCAGAATATATTTTGACCCTCCAAAAATTATTTTTACCCCCAAAAGTTTATATCAAAGGGTCATAATGACCCTTGATTTTAAAAATTGACAGAAACACTGTAAGTTATATAAAAGAGTAAACTTGCAGACAACTGAATAATTGTCCGATCCTTTGAAATGAGAAGCATGAAACAGTAGCAAAAACATTGTTAATTTCTATTGTTTCTTTTTCTCCATCGAAAATCAATAAAGAATATCACAAATAACAAAGATGTAACAGGAAATATATACAAAATACAAGTATCTCATGGTTATCTCGTTCAACGAGAAGCAAATCTACTGTATATACAGTGAAATGAGAATACATTGCTTTAACTTTAAAGCATAATAAAAGAAAGCATCGATAAAATAAAGATATCGAATCGAGCACCATGCAGAAAATACACCGATATAACACATGCATTGGACACAGATTTTAGGAGCTTGAAGTCCTCTGTGCGTTTGATATGTCCATTTCTGTATATGGTGGAGGCGGTGATAAAATGCGGTCCTCGGAAAGTTCTCGGACGACAGTTATCTGCGGTCGATAACCCGGAAGTGTAGGGGGTGGTTCGTTTAGAGGTCGATGGTGTCTATTAGTCGAAGAATCCAGTGGTGCATTATTTCGGAAGAATTCGGCACTATTGTTTATAACAAGATCCTCCTAGATAAATAAACATTTAACTTTGAAGTACAGTTCAAAATTTTCGCTAATATTATACAATTATTGCTGTTTTTGAGGTCAATACAATGATTTAGCCATCTGAGGAGTATGATATTCACCGAGCCCGAAGGGCGAGGTGAATATTGTACTTCGAAGATGGCTAAATCATTGTATTGACTGAAAAAACAGCAATAATTGTTTTATTTTATGATTCACTGATAAAATGATACAGCTCATTACTTTTTTGCATTTAATTAAGTCCTAGTTAAATACAAGAGAGAAGCAAGCAGAATTAAAATGTGAATAGACCTTACCAGTCCTATCTATTTGAAATGCATGTTTTTTTTTATCAATTTTAGTTGCCATGAAAAAAATATATAATATCAGTCTTTTATATATACGATAGATTTTGAGTATATCTGGGAAAACTGACTGCCAAAAAAATGTTGTTCAGTAAAAGTGTTGGAGAGGGGGGGGGGGCTGCATCCCCTGTTACCACCCTCACCCTAAGATATATATTTGCTTATGTTTTGCTGACATGAAAAAAAAATCATAGTCATATAAATAGCTTTCCAAAACAATTTGTATCAATTTGGAATTTCCCAATCTATTTTTAGATCAATGGGGAGGAAATAAATCCTTGTATTGACCTGGAACGTCACGTTCAGGTCAATACAACGTAGTATTTTTCTAACATAGTTGGATCTCAGCCAATCAGAGAGTTGGAAATTATTCAATCATATAATAAATTAAATTATTGCGATATTTTATCTTTCAAGTATATAAAGTTTCGAAAATGAACACCTTATCAGTGATATCAAAACTTTAAGTTTGTTTGAGTTCGAAGTTTTAAATACAGATAGTTACAATGAATAAATACAGACTCGCAAATAAAAATAGTCCTTATAAAAACAGTGTATAGTGTATGTGTATCTTAAATTATGATATACTTACTGTGTGAAGACGAATCTGATTTCTGGAGATTTCACTTCCGGGTCGAGACTGAACATTAATGGTAGTGGCGTATGCATGAGCTGCAAAATATAAAATCTATAAGTACGACACCTATTTTATCTGCATGTTTGCGGCACTTTCATTCGGGAAGCATGGCATTTTGGCGATGTCACAGTATATGTGTGTACTTGCAGTAATTCCAGCACTTACCGACAAGTACTTTGCCTCTTTGTTGATGTGGCAGTATTTGTAAGTACTTACAGTAATTCGAGTACTTACCGACCGTTTTTATCGAGGCACTTCGGCGATGTAGCAGCATTTGTGTGTTTTTTGGTTATTTATTTGGTACTTACCAATATATATATCACATATACTATAGCTTGTTGATGTGGCTTCAATGTCATTTTGTGTCATTTATTTATTTATGCGGTAGTTTGTACTCATCGACAGGTACTATGGCTTTTTGGCGATGTTGCAATTTGACCTTTTAGCGGTTACTTTGGTACTCTTCTAAGGGTACTATGGCTCATTGGTGATGCTGCGGTTTAACAGGCAACCACTTTTTTTCCCAACATAACTTTTACTATTGAAAATGTTCATTGAAAGACAGGTTAGCCTCCCCCAGTTAATACTACGGTAAAGTAATATAAGGGGAATGCAGTACTGTATACGTATGCCAAAAAATCGGTACTGAAAGAAGTCGGCGTCTAAAAAAGTTGGCCTTTAATTAACCCCCACACGAAATAGGTTTTTCGAGTTTAGGCAATGTTTTTTTTTTTTGCTCGTCAACTTTTCCAGGTAAGTTAAAAATTTTATTTGTCTAGCTGCCACCCCCCCCCCCCCCCACTTCCAAAAACGATGCTACGTGCCTGACAGGTACTACATGTATGACTCTTTGGCGATGTTGCGGTTTGACCGTTTTTGCATTTTTTTTTTTGGTGTTTACCGAAAAGTACCATGGATCTTTGGCGATGTTGCGGTTTGACAGTTATGTTGGTACTTACCGACAGGTACTATGGCTCTTTGGCGGTGTTGCCGTTTGACCGTTTAGCGGCTATTTTGATATACTCACCGACAGGTTCTATGGCTCTGTGGCAATGTTGCGGTTTGACCTTTTTTGCGGTTATTTTGGTACTTACCGACAGGTACTATGGCTCTTTGGCGATGTTGCGGTTTGACCGTTTTGCAGCAACCATTAGCTTGGCAGCATATGTAGGTTATGGTAATTAATACAATGAAGCCAAATATCCCCCCGACTACAGCTCCAGCAATCCAGCTATCAGAACTAAAATAATACAACGGTGGCTATTATTCCTCTGCATTCGAAGATTCAGGGGTACATAGTTTTTACCCCGGTGTATCCTTCCGTCTGTCTGTTTGTCTGCAAAAACTTGCCCATTATTTTTGATTGTTTAGAGCTATGACTTTTACATTTCCTGAATTCCTGTATATTTCCAGTTAAAGGTGCTTAAACACAGATTTAAAGTGAATATTTTCTCAAATTTTCAGTATAGTATCACGACTCTTATATTGCAACAGCATCTCACTCGAAAATATAATAAAAATCTTTTTTCATGTCGAAGTTATTGAAACTTCGAATTTCTGGACGGATTTGATTGACACATCCTTGAATTTTAATGAAAAATATTAAAACTTTAATCCAGAAAAATAATTTTATCTCATACGTGTGGATGATACTACCCGTGAGTTAAACCTAATTCTTTATCCACGGGTAGGTGCTTTATCAATAGCACTTCCGGTTTTGATACGATCCATCCTTGTCGCTTCAAATTTAATATCAATACATTGATATGTAAGAATTCTTGCCTTCTAAAATAAATGATGATGAGCAAGAATTTTGTTACAAGCAGGAAAAGGACTCGTATACTTCAAAGAAGTGTCAAGTTTTAACAAGGTATCTGTATCGGTTACTGCAGACGGATGTTAACCAACCATGGCAACCAACCAACCCAACCCCCGCGAATTTTTTTTTTTTTAGAGAAACGTAGGGCCTAGCAGTTAAGTGTTAGTTCAAAATTCCTTTCACACTTTCAAAAACGCTTTCTTACATATTATACATGTATTATGTATGCCTTATAGTTATGTATGTGTAACTTACCATAGATCGATAATTATAGACACAGAGACTTTAAGGACCGGTTCGTGGCGAGAAATATTCGCGATGACGAGGCTCTCGCAAACCTCGCCAAAGTTTCTGGCACGCGAATAAAAGTTGGTTTACAATATCCTTGGTCCTGTTTTAATTTACTTACTTATTCACTTATTTGTTTTATAATTAATCTACTAACAAGAATTAATAAGTATTTTTGCTTGAAAGGGTGCTCATAAAGGGAAAACAATTTTATTAATTTTGCATAAACTTTAAGTATTGTATTAAATTGCAGTTTTAATAAAGCTCTTTAATTAAAAGAACATAAAATAATAACTTAACGAAGCAGATGAAATCAATATTGAATTCTTTAACTGACAATTCTAATTTCAGCCAAATGATAGATGACTATTAGGTATATAACTCGGTCATAGTATGGAATGAAGATACATTAGATGACATTCAAAAATCGACCCGTTTAATTTTTCATATTTGAAAGACTGAGTAAATAGTTCAAAGAAATGAAGTCACGATTGAAATGTTTAAATTCTGAATAGATCTTTCAAGAATTTATAATGTTGAGGATACTCGAGTACACGTATTGCTCAATCTGACTTTAAATTTGTGTGAACATTCTCGAAAAACTTCAATTTTTCACAAGAGAATGTTTAAAAGGCTATTCCCAAATTGGAATGCTAAATCAAATTCTTAAAGATAAATCAACGAAGACGTGTTAATTATTTGAATATATCATAAATTCTAATTATTTATAATTAGCATGCACTTTAATTAAATTGATGAGAGTCATTATTGTTTTGACTCTGGGATTGATTGAATCATTGAAATGAATAAACGAGAACAGGAATGGATTTGATGCGTGAGAACAGCAATGGATTTGATGCATGCATCAAATTCAATTTTTTAACTCATCAAAGTGGTGGAATTATTGCCCACAAATTAAATTATAGCTCATAATAAAAACATATAATACTTGCTTTCTTCCTTTATATCGATCAGATTAAATATTTGTGAAGAGCAACAATTAAAAAACGTGAACTGTGCCGTAAATTCAGTAAATTAATTATCCAATCAACGCTTGCAATATACATGTATTAACCTATCAATACCTGCACTTTATACTGTAAATGTATTTTTTGGAGTGTACGAGAAATGGCGAAATTTAATTTTTCAACAAGTTAGCGTAGATCTGATTTAGTGCTACTTGAATGTGCTAGATATAAATGTATGATAAAGAAAACATTTAGCGATGTATTTGATTTAGTGGACTCTGCTTTCCGCCAAAATAGCTAAATAGAATACACCGCTAAATATAGTATGTTTACAGTATTTGAAACCTGTCCTAATCCGACATGCTGTGGAAGACTTTTGTGTCGGAAAGCGATAGATAGGGTGTTGGATTACACTGTATCAAAAACTATGACAATAGACTATAAAGGTCGGAATTCACAGTAAAACGGATTCCACGGGTGTTGGATTATACGGGTTTTACTATATGTACATTAAGGCTACCAAAAAAGTCTTGGCCCATCGAAATTCCTCACCTTTCTTCCTTGTAACGATACGCATAGTAAAGTTGATGGTATCTCGAGCTCAGACAATCCTCAACTAGAAAATAAATATGACATATATATCAAAACATGTTAGTACAATATGACAAGTCATACAAATAAGTAAATAGAGTTGTTGAAGTAATGGGCGCTGGAATTAATTGTAATGACCTCCTTTTGACAAATAACTTTAAGAATTCTCTCGTAGGAGGCAATCACAGTTTGGTTGGGATGGGGAGGGGGGGGGGTATATGCACAATCAAACGTATTTAGTTTGGAGGGCACTACCACAATTCTACAATTACATGACAAGCAAAAAATATATAAAATGTCATCAAACACTATTAGGGGGCATAAGCAAATAGTAGATATGATTTTATACTATTCTAGTTAAGTAGATATGATTTTATACTATTCTATATATCAGTCGAAATTACTGAAAGGAGACACGTGCCCCCCCCCCCCCCTTCCCACTCGATCCGTTCCTACACCCATGATCTCCCAAATTTTTATGGAAATCCTAGTTATGTGGGATAATTTTCGCTATATTGATAGCGAGCGTGCTTTTTCAGAAAAAAAAAATCGGTTAAATTTTTACAGTTTTTCTTCCGTTGAGATAAGTTAGGCTGCTTCGAGACATTATAAAAACCTGGGGGGGGGGGGCGTTAAACGGGCAGAACGTTAGGGAACTGCTACTACCCTTGGATTTGAGATCTCTAAATTTTAAAATATCGAAACATTGCATGATTGACAAGAAAATGCCTTTAACGAGATACTGTATAAAGAATATTGACTTTTAATATATAATAATTGAGTGAGATTACCTTTGCGTGTGAATTTCATGTTTGCAATTTTTTTTTTCTGTGCATTTTTGTGTTTTTTTTTTTTGGGGGGGGGGGGGGGGTCATTTCAGTGGTAATTTTGATACCGAGATATTGCAGATGTGTTTATATATGTACCGGTACAACCCCTACTGTTTTTCATGACAATGATTTTGTTGTACATATAGATTTTATAAGATTCCCGACCATATTGAACATTTTAATGGCATTTCATCAATGTAAAATATGAATTAATTAAACTGAAAGTAAAATGCTCAAGTAACAAGTTTACTCTCGCGCCAGTTTTTTTTTTTTTTTTTTGGTTACAAATTATTTCCACCTTGTCATCGTGTGCGATAAATATATAATCAAACTATAGCTATATTCAGTTAATTGCAGCTTAAGATTAACTTACTTAAACACTAAATTTTAAACATTTAATTACTAATCTTAAGTAAGACAGTAGTTTGCCAGTATGCACATGTCATTTATGTACATAGATATAAATAATCCTGTGTTTAAAGTACGGTCTTAACCACAGAAACGTGTAAACGGTGTATGTTTAACATTGATTATTCGAGTTCACTGGCTTAGTAATAAAACACAAGAAGAAATTTCGGTCACAAAGTGGATCGATAGATTTTATTTTTTTTTTTTTAGCTATAACGATTGATAAGTTAGTTTATACATTTCATATGTTTACCCACGTCCCCTGTTAAACTGTGCGTAGAAGATAAGTCAAAATTAATTTTCACCATTTTTTTGGCGGGGGTGGGGAAGGGGTTACCAAATTATTGTTTTAAAAGTATAATTGATATACATTATCTGCCCTAAAAAATTCTATCACAAAAGCTGGCTCATTATATCACAGTGTATAAAAATTTTATTTTATTTTTTTTAAAAAAGACCTAAAGTTCTTACATCTTGTCTTTTTTCTGTTTAATTTCTATTCTGTACATCAATATATGGGTTTTCGTTGATTCATTTTCGTATTAAACCGTAATAATGTACCATTTTCAGATTAATTGTACTGGTAATTAAACAAAACAGGATTTCGACATGATCATTCATCACATTTTATGGTTAAAATCTTATATTTACGTTTACGTTCAACCACTCACCTGAAAAAAGCAGAATTATTCCAAATACTGAAAAACACTCAATCAGTAGGTCCATATTTTAAGAAAAATTTAAATCCGTACACAACACAGTGAAGTCTTTAAGCATGGTCTACCCTTCTGCCTTCGTCACGTTTAAATTTCTCCTATAGATTTAATTTTACGTACTATAGTCTTTAATGATATATCCTATACATATCATTTTCCCAATCAAGGAAAAGGTCTTTAAACGCAATTGGCTTATTATTAGCAATTGAATTATTATTATTAGCACTTTACTTTCAACGAAAATGCATGTTTTTGTGTCTTATAAAAATTGCAGGTATAATCATGTAGATCACTTTAAAAGTACCAAAACACGGTACACTATTTCGGAAAAGGTCTTAAAAAGACACTGGCGGATTTAGAACCCCCGAACCCCCTTTGTGTCAAAAATATACATGAGATTTATTATATCAATTCATTTTGGTGTGGCTGTGGGCATCTAACCCCGACCTCGATCTGATTGAACCCCCCTTTTCAAGATTCCTGGATCCGACACTGTAAGAGGGACACTATAATACACAGGAAGGTATGTTGTATTCGGTGTCTTCTAGCTATTCCCACTTTTTAAATATCTCAATTCCACCTATTCCCACTTGCAAATAACAATAGATGTTTAGATTTACCTGTATTTTGTACATTTAAAGACAGAAAATAATGAATACATCTATGAGAAAATATGATTTATTTTGGATTTTTGAAATAATAAAAAGATCTTACAAGAAATAGCAACTTAATACCTAAATTTAAGAATATAGTTAATTATTTGTTTACACAAAATTCCACCTACTCCCACGTGAAATTTCACCTTTTCCTACCTGATTTTCAGAAAGTGGGAATAGCTTGCATAAACCGTTGTATTCTATTCTCGAGAGTTAGAGACACACCAGAGAGAGAGAGAGAGAGAGAGAGAGAGAGTTAACAACCTATAGCTATGCTAGAATTCGGAAGAAGTTCCCGTGAAGTAACTTATCGCTGGTGTCGCCATTTTCTTATGGATTTTGTCTTTTTACGAATGCATATGGAAATGGTAATTATCACATGGGCATTACAACCTATAAACAGGTCCATGCAATACACTTTCCTTAAACTGTTAATCTTTCAAAACACATTTAAATAAAGGATGAATTTTTTTGAACAATTAAAATTTATCAATTTCACTCAGTCCCTAGTCATAATTTCTGTGTACGTATTATTATATTAATCAGAAACAGGGATCCAATGCCAAGAAAAAGTACATGTAGAACAAGAGGTGTCCATAAGCCACATGGCTCACATGAGTGCACTGGCTGGGAGAAAGCAGTGAAAAGATTACAGGGGCAAACTTGAACCATATTTTCACTATTTTTCTGAATCATCTCCCCTTGAAAGATGGTTTGGCTATTCATTTGAACAAATTTGAATCCTATTCACTCAAGGGTGCTTTTTGGCAGGTTTGGCTGAAATTGCCCCCCTGGTTCAGGAGAAGTTGAAAATGTGAAAAGTTTTAAGACAGACTATAAAGCTCACTTGAGCTTTCAGCCAAGGTGAACTAAAATGGTAAACAACTCACATTTAAAATGAAGTACCTGAAACTACACAGGCTGCAAATTTATCAATTCACTTCTTCGGAACATTTTTTTTGGGGTGGGGGTGGGGGGGTTCTGATAAAATCTGACACTTGAAAAATAGTAGCCAGTATTGAAAGAAGAGACAGTGAAGACTTTAAATAAAATTAATTACATTTATTGACATGCAAATGTACAACTCAATGTCTATCATGATCCTCAATATTTCTTAAATAATAAAAAATAACATTTTGACAAACACCACAACAAAAGTGAAGTTATCTTCACCATTACCTTAAAAAGAACATGTAAAATACCTACATGTACAAACAATTGTAGCACCTGATTATTTTTAACACTGTTCTGCCCTTAACACTGTCATTTATCTAATAGAAATTCTGAAATGTGTCCATGTAACCAAATAAAGAATGCCAATCTCTTACATTTAATATCATTTTGTTTTCATTAGTATAGTAATAATACAGAATTCACCATAAAAAAAAAATGGTACAGCTGTATACATATTAGTCAATATATTTTTACCCATGGTTTTTAATAATAAGTTACCTTCAGAATTTTTAAACCATATACTACAGTATCTTTTTACATATATTTTTTCATGCCTTAAAGTCCAGATATATATAATTCTCAAATACATGTATCTAAGCCAACACTCATCATAAGAGTTCAAACAGAGCATCATCGCTGATATCGTCGTCATCGTCGCTGTATCCCTCACTCTGGGAAAACATGTCATCATTCTCATCTTCATTTCCGTCATTGTCATCGTCGTCATCATCTGTAAAGAAATCTGATGCCACATCAGAGAAAGGTTTCATTCTTAAGTAGTTACAATTTACAAAGCATAAAACAAGAATTTCAAGAGATTTTTTGTGTTGAATGGAGAGTACCCGGTAATTAGAGGTTTTATAAAAAGGGTATTTTCTAGTACTTCTTGAATACTGTTTTGCTTTTGCTCATTTCCATAAAAGGCAAATCATTTTCAACATTTTTAATTTTTCTTTTAGAAAACTTTATCATTTTCTTTTAAAAATTTTTTTTTTTACATATTTTCTTTTCAGTTTTAATGTTCATGTAGCTGCTAGTCAATTTTATCAATGTATCTACACACTCCCAGCTAGCTGCAAATACTGAACTCATTGTTAGAACTTGTGCATCAAAATAATCATTGTTACCTTCATCATTAGAGTCATTGAAATCAATCAAATGAGAATCATCATCATCATCATCGTCTTCGTCTACATCTTCCAGATCCTCCTCTTCATCCTCAGGCTGAAGTTAAAACAAAATAATTTTTTTCAAAACTGAATGCCGACAGTTTATAGTTTATGGAAATTATATTTTTAAAAAAATCAACAGATCTGATTTGATGAGGTATTTTTTTCAGAAAAATAAGTTAAAGACCCCCCCCCCCCCCAAAAAAAACCTGAACATTCACTGATTATTTTCGTCTGTTAGCGAAAGTCACGTGGTTTTCCTGGCTATCATGATTATTACACAACTACAGTTTATTTGCCTTTAATATCTTTAAAACATGATCTGTTCCCAACAGTCCCACAATTTCTCGGGCTATCATGGTTGGTACATGACAACAGTTTATTTGCCTCTAATATCTTTACAATGCAATCTGTTAGCTAGAGTCCTACTGTAATATTTTTATAACGCGATCTGTTTGCGACAGTTCTGCTGTTTTCCCGGCTATTACGTACCTGGTTGTCCTCTTCGTCTCGGAGTTTTCCAACCTCATACAGCTTACATACAAACTCCTCTGTACCCAGATCTGTGTTCAGGTTCTGTCAAATCAAAATGGAGCTTTCTAGATCTACACTCAATTTATAAAATATGATTTTTAATATGATGTTTTTAATATGATGATACTGTGTTTTAGCTATTTTTTAAAATGACGTTAGATATGTGAGAATACCTCTAAATTCTCGGTCTAAAAAAGTCATTTAATCATTGTATATTTATAATGATTTTCCTTTTTCTCACCAAATAAAGGTCCAAGGTTAAAGGTCACTTACCTCTACCACTGCTAGGTAACAATCAGATTTGTCAGTACACAAGTCTAAGATACTTTTTGACTTCACGTCTATTGTAGCTGAAATTATTCAAAATAATTTTCATAAATCACATTACTTTGTTTAATAGAGGAATGACGGTACTAATATTCTATTGACAGCATCATGAGAATGTTTGTACCTATGGAACTATAGTCAGTGGAATCAAATGTTCTGAAGGTTGAGCTGTATGGACTTCTGACTTTAAAATCATCCATTTCTTCATCCATTACATAAATAGCTGAAAAAAATACGATAAAAGTAAACAAATCAAACTTACTTGGAAATTTTGATAGAATGGAATATGGAATAAAGAAAAATTGTGCCATCAAATCATAAATTTTACAGTATGAAGAATAAGGATATATAAATGAATAATATATCATATGGTCCTTTTTTTTAGCATGTATCCTAATGCCCTGTTCACACGACGAGTTTAATTCGCAGTAAATTAATGCGAAGTAAACTAATGCGAATCAATCTAACACGAATTAAATTGCGTTCACACGACAGCTAATGCGAAGTAAACTAATGGGAATTAAAATTATTCTTCTACGGTCAGGCGTAAGTACGGCTATTATGACGTCATTTGCAAATCATGTCACCTTATGCAGAGCAGATGCATTTGACATAATGATACAGTGTCTGTACACACATTTTAGCGATTAACACAATTTTCCTTAGTTTTTCACTCAAAAATAGCACAAATACTTCAATTTGACCACGGACGTGTGGCATTTGACCTAATTTTGCCATTACGCATGCCTCAAAATTTAATTCGAATTAGCTTCGTTTAGCGTTCACACGGAGCTAATGCGAAGTAATGTGTGATGCGCAGTAATCTAATTTCGAATTAAACTAATTCGCATTAAATTCTCCGTGTGAACGCTAAGCGAAGCTAATTTGCAGTAACTTTACGTTTAATTCGAATTAAACTCTCCGTGTGAACAGGGCACAAATTAAAAAAACTTCTCCTTATTTTGAAATGTTATAGAGTCCATTTGTAATCATTCATAATTTTCACTGAGTAAATGTACTTAAATATTTAGGGTATTTTCTCCAATTTTAAAACTTGCTCTAGAAAAATAAAACTCCCTGGCTTAAAATATCAAAACTATTCAAGGAAGATACCCACCATATATGACATCTCCTAGATTGTTGAAGCGAATCTGACATTGGTTCAGGGCGGGGACTGTGTGAAGCAGATGATAATTCCTGATGTCCCACTGTCAGGCAGTTAAAGATAAATATCACATGGTTCTGACTGTATCAAATCTACTTGTTCAAGACAACTGACCAATCATAAATGAATGCATTTTTAACAACAATAAAAAGGTGCATTTTTCTCCATTTCGAGTTTTTCATAATACATGTATGTAGAGGATATTCAATGCTTTGTAGTTGAATATGGAATTTATTTCATGAGTGGGACAGAATTTTTTGATATGCGAAGCACGAGTGAAAATATAAAAAAAATCCTGTCTCACGAGCGAAATAAATTCCATATTTAACTACAAAGCATTGAATTTTCTGTTTATGACATTTTCTTTGATTTTCCCTTTGCCTTTTTGTCTTTCTATATATACAATCATAGGCTATGACGTCATAGTTGAGCGGTTGATACGAGATTGAAAACATTGTAAACATGGACTTTAGCAACATATTTGGGGGAACTTTGGCAGTCTTATTCTCTGTCATTATGGTTTATTTACTCACTCTATATATTGTAACAGTCCAAGGAATATTTTTTCAATGCTCTTTCATATGGAAGGTAAATCGAGTTTTATCGCACTTCTGATATTTGTCACACCGTGACAGGACATCATTTTGATATCCTTTCACACTGTGACAGGATATCACTTTTATTAAATGGATATATCTTGTACAGTATTTCACAGTTGAAAATGTAATATATAATAAATATTTTTATTTTTATAGTGGTAAGAAGTGATGGACCAAGTGGGGGGAGGGGGGCTTCTAGATTTTCATGATAGATGAATACAGACATTATTCCACACATTCAGTTTAATTAAAAAAAGAAAGAGTATATCATGCATCATTTTAAGAGAGAATGTTTAACTCTGATGAAAATGAGCTGTGTTAAGTCAGTCAAAATAATACATGGGGTCAGATTTTATTTTCGTAGATGTGGATTTCAAAATTTATGCCAGTTCTTCGGGGAAAAAAATGCACTGGTTTAATATGTTGTTTAAAATTCTTTCAATCCTTAATTTGAGAGAAAGGATACAACTTCTGAGTTGATAATAATCTCCAACCCCATTGGATGAAACACACCACTGATGTTGGCGTTGAACTTGTCGAACTTATGGATGGATTTTCCGCTGCGCACATCCCACAAAACCCCGTCATTGAGAACCAGTTCATCTGTAGGGTTAAACGTGGCTCGATTCTTAAGGTAGTTATTAGCTTTGTTTGGATCATACAGTTTGAGAATTCTTTGGCCCGTTGAGACATCGTAGATCTATAAAACAATAAATTATTGGTACAAGAACAAGCCTGCAGTGTAATGAATATATACTGTACCATTATCAAAACCCAGGAAGCCAGTAAGTAAAATACATGTCAGCAACTGAATTTATAATTTTCGAATTTTCAGTGTCAATGGACTTACATGTAACCTCTTAGACTCTTCTATAAGAAGATAACTTATAATTGATTTATCACCTTCTTCAAAATTCCCCCCCCCCATTTCATTCATGCAATCTTCATTTTCCATTAATAAACATTTTTTTCATAATTACAGAAAAAATCCCTTTAGAAATGTAAGGATCTTGCTTCTTTGAAATGTTTTGATAGGATCTACATGTACTCACATTTGCTGTTTCATCTTTCGTCCCAATGATTCGGTCTTGGACCTGTTTGCTAAACTCAATATGGCTGTCCTCAAAGCTGTATCTATTGAACAGAAAAAAAATTTTGTCATGACTTAGCTATCATCTACTAGCAGCTTTTGAAGTACTTTTTCATAGACGTTAACGTAGGTATAGTACATACTTGTTATCTACAACATCGCCATACGTCCACACCCCAGATCCGTTGTCCTCGTAACTGATCAGTAGCAAATCTGAGTCCTAATGAAATTGTAAAGACTCTTTTGATTACACTACCAACATGCATCATAGCAGTAAATCAATGTTATGGTTTTTATTCATTATTAAATTTTCAAAACCCCTTACTCTTGCTTGCTGAAAATCCTCTATTGCAACCTGATGGAAATTATAACTGGCTGTTTCCTATATCAAAATATCAAAAATATATATATATGTATATATATATATATATATATATATATATATATATATATATATATATATTATATGTATATAAAACATATAAATCTAAATCAAAAAAAAAATTTTTTTCCCTTTCTTTTTTTTTTTTGGTAAATTTACAAAAAATTCATCTAGAACTCATTTTTTAAAATTAAATAAAATGTTTAATATGGCGACATAAAACATTAAGGAGACAGTTCATACCTCCCCAGACTGTAAACTGACTAGTTTGATGTCTCCCCAAAACGTCCCATACATCAAGTACTGCTCATCTCTCTGCATGTACATAAAATACACATATTATCAGAACTTCGCTTATTTTTACATGTACATTAAAAGAAAATATGAAATGATTTTGGGCAAATTTTTAAAACAAGACTTTGTCATTTGGCTTCCTTACGGTTAAAATTAAACTTTAAATATTTTCTCCTCAGTTTTTCCTAGAAGTAACAATTTTACTTACAGAAAAAGAACAACACAGCATTCCCCCATCATCCACATTTCTATAAGACTGACAGGGCCTGAACCTGGCAATGTAACAAAGTAAAAAAAATTAATGGCTAGCCCTGCTGACAACTATGGTTTAAAAGTTAGTGTCGACCCCTGATTATGGTCCATTTTTGATGTATCACAATCTCAGCCCCCCTCCCGACCCCCCTCCTTACCGACTGTAGATGAACTTTCTATCCACACTGGGTCCTCCTATTCCTCCCACCTTGGGCCCCAACTGCAAGATTGTATTTATTGTATTTATAAAAAGATTGTATTTATTGTATTTATAAAAAGATTGTATTTACTGTATTTATAAACCAATCAAATTCAGATATTTACAATTCCAGCTTGTTTTGCCAAGCATTAGACATCTGTGTAACTTTAGAATATTTGCTTGTTAATGTGATCAGCTGGTTTTATTTATCATATTACATGTATGTGATTTACCATTCTGTTATAAATCCTAGATGTACAATTAATAGGTGCCATTCTTCTACCTCTGGGCTCAGGACATCTGTGAGGTCTGAAAAAAATCAGTAAACTGATAAATATTAAATACTATTGCTGATTCTTACCATAATTACATATCTGAAAAATATTTAAAATAAGAAAGTTCTTAACAAAAAATTTCAATACACTTTTCATTCATTAAGATTTTACCTGTCCTTACCTTTTTTATAAGTCTAATTAGGTACTACTAGTATATTAATAACCAGTTTTATAATCTGTATACAGACTTACTGAAACAGAGACATAGGTGGACAGGTGGTGACAGGGTTTCGACACAGAGCATGTTGTTTACGTAAATACTCTGTCACAATCTTATCCAAGGTCATGTCGTATTCTCCTTGACCTTTCAGATGACCTTTTGTCCTCCAGGCCGGACTAGATAGAATGCAATCTTTCTCTGAACTAAATCTACTCTTGCTATTTGAAGCCTGCAAAAAACAAGTCACATATAGAATAACGACCATTTGACTATCTTAAATACTCATATTGCTCCATTAAATTTTAATAGCATTTACAGTCCTGAAGCATGCATGAAGTTTAAGAAATATACTACTTTATAATCACTCATAATACTTCCTATTCATGTGCCCCTGTGTGATTTTGAGGAAAAATAACTTGCAGCATGCCAACAAAGGATTTGAAGATTTATGATTTCTTCACAACAATCCCCCTTCAAGTCATTTCTGATTTCTTTCTTCTTTCTATATGCACCAAAACATTCTTCTGACAAATTCTCCATTATCTTGAATCATTCAACAGTACATAAACCTCATATCTTTCTTTCTTATGAATGACTAGCATCTAATACCGAGCCTTTTATAGTTTCTATTGCTATAGATCAACACCCACCCTAACTTGTCCCAGGCCTGGTGAGGCCTGCGGGTGTTGTCGACTGAGATGAAATCTGATTGGTCCAGGTGTGCCGGGGGTGGAACCTGAGTTAGTAGGACTGTCCCTCTGACTGCTAGAGTTACTATGGAGACCAGAACTTGTAGAAGGGACATCAGACGTGAGGGTGGCGTGTGAAGCTAACGGGTGACTCATCTGTCTGGACTGTAAAGAAAACTTTGCTTCATTCATGTACTTAGAGCAATTTTTACAGGTGACAAACTTAATAATTAAAGCAAACAATTTTTTGTAGTACAAGAAGAATTTCCATATATCAAAACAAATTTACCACAACAAACCTGCCTTGAAATTTTATTGTAGCAAAAAAAGAATAAAAATGAAAATCAAAAAATAACAAAATTACACATCAACATGTTGAACTTACAATTCTGGGAGATGCAAAATGGGGAGAAGCAAACACACATGGCTGTACTGGGAGGACATTAGGGGGCGTGGCACAGTGAGGTAGATTGGCTTCTTTCTGTAAAGCTGCTGCTGCCTCAGTCAATCCTACAAAATCAGAGGTATCAGGTAACAACAGATAAATCTTCAAAATGAATCTTCTCTTGGATGATGCTTTTAAATGTTTCAAAAACAGGATTGCAATAAACATACATGTACTATACATGGTTATAACAATTTGCAAATGCTTGCTCTGAAAGGTATTCAGGTAAAGTGGCCAAATACACAACAGTCATGGCTAAATGAGCATTAGTTACATGTAATCTGAACATGGTAAAATTTTATTTGTTCTTCGAGATGCTGCCATAGAGACCTTAGGATCTGTGGAACATTTCAACAGAATGCTGGTTACCTTCAGATTGCAGGTGACTGTATATTAATTGAAGCAATTCCTTTTCTTGGAAATTTATTCTTGTTTGAGCAACAATGTCAGCCTGAAATATTACAGTCAAAATTATTAAAAATCAATGTTTTTGTTTGAATGTTGGATTCCACAGACCAAGCAAGACAAACTAAAATGTAATTCTACAACATAATTTGTGAAAAAAGTGTACAATTTCCTTTTCCAAAACATCCAATAACATGGATTTTGAACTCCAAATCCTCAATCTAAAATATCTTAATAATCCAATCATCCTTTCAAATAAGGCACTGTTGTTTATAAAAAATTCAAAAAAAATCTTTGAACAAAAAAATGGAGTTACCCTTCTAATTTCCTCCAGTGAAGCATCCAAATGAGCGCTGGACTTCTTTCCCACCACCCTCTCTAACAACTCATTGGCGTATTTACAGAACTTGATGTGTTCCTGTTGTTTGTCATGCAGAACCGGTTCTTTCATAAGTACTAAAAGACAAATGAGAAACATTAAAATGTCCATATATATGAAGTCTATCTCCACAAACACTGAAGATAAACGTGTTTATGAAGCTTATCTATCACTGCCAAGAGAATACCAATACATGTATATAATATAATATACAGACACCTTAACAGACCAATTTTCTATTTTCATCAAATTTTAAAACATTAGTCTTCAAGATTTTGTCAAAATTAAACTGTTACCATTGTCACACCTTACCCTCAAACACTACAGCTGTTTGACACTATGAACACTGAAAAAACTTGCACTTGCAAAAAATCATTAGAATTTCCAAGTGAATCTGAGTGGTGACTTACACTGTAACTGTCCATTGTTGAAGAGAGGGAGTTTACTGATAATCTGTCTGACAGTCTCTGATCGCGATAAACCAACCAAAGCCTAGAAAGCAGGAAGAATTCTTTAATCGTGCATATTTTTATCTTATAATTGTGTGGTTATTCAACTTCTTAATCATTTTAAGGTTCATTAATCAATCAAAATAAATTGTACAGATAAAAAGAAAATCCAGTATATTGCATTACTGACACATTTAACCTACCTTGCAAGCCAATGCCCTAATGCAGTCAGCATCCGTTATGGGTGTTTTGATGGACAACAGTTTCAGGAGTACCTTTAAAAATTAAACCAGAAGTCTCTGTCGAGACTGAAGCTCTACTGGTTTGTACTCATAGCAAAGGAAGAGAAAAGTACTTCAGCAGTTGGGAATTGAAACTTAACAACAGCAATAAATAGAATAATGATCCTTGATAAAGTCTCTTTATGTTCTTAGTGTAGTCTACAAGTTTGCGAAGTTATATTGAAATCAGACCAAAACTGTAGGAGGAAGCATTTTAAGTTGATCATTTTAAGGAATTTCACAGAAATTTCTATTTTTATTACCACGGCAAAACCGTTTATTTAAATCAAAAGCTGATAAACAGAATTATGTATCTTATATAGTCTACTTGTGTGCCAAGTTATATTGAAATCAGACCAAAACTGTAGGAGGAGTAGCATTTTCAAAGAATTTCACAGAAATGTGTATTTTTAGTAACCACGGCAACAACTTTCATCGAAATCAAAAACCGATACACAGAATTATGTATCTTAGTGTTGTTTACTTGTGTGCAAAGTTAAATTGAAATCAGACCAAAACTGTAGGAGGAGTAGCATTTTAAAGGAATTTCACAGAAATTTCTATTTTTAGTTACCATTGCAACACCATTTATTAAAATCAAAAACCAATACACAGAATTATGTATCTTAGTGTAGTCTACTTGTGTGCCAAGTTATATTGAAATCAGATCAAAACTGTAGGAGGAGTAGCATTTTGAAAGAATTTCACAGAAATTTCTATTTTTATTAACCACGGCAACAACGTTCATCGAAATCAAAAACCGATACACAGAATTATGTATCTTAGTGTAGTCTACTTGTGTGCCAAGTTATATTGAAATCAGACCAAAACTGTAGGAGGAGTAGCATTTTAAAGAAATTTCACAGATATTTCTATTTTTAGTTACCACGGCAACACCGTTTATCAAAATCAAAAACCGATACACAGAATTATGTATCTTAGTGTAGTCTACTTGTGTGCCAAGTTATATTGAAATCAGATCAAAACTGTAAAAGGAGTAGCATTTTGAAAAATTGTTTACAGACTTTCACGGACAGACGGACGGAAAGCTCGGACGCAATTTTCGCATAATGCTTTCTGGTCTCTGACCAGTAGAGCTAAAAAAACATACTTTGCAAAAGAAACCTGCTTTTACTAATCACACCGCTAGAAAAACTACTTCCCGTTTGATTTTTACCAATAGGTGACCTTGTCCTACTTACCATGATACCATTGTTGATCCTGACCCCATTCCACATCTTACTGAGAATGTCTTCTCCTACTTTTAAGTTGATCCTTTTCTTTGACCCAGTCCCTATATACCTCCCTAGACCTCCTCCCAGCTACAATGTCAAGGTCATATTTAGCTATATATACTCACTTCTGTTTCTACATGTTGGAGATAAAAAAAGTCCAGTTATTAATCCTTTATATAATAATAGTCAAGAAGCTGATTTTGAAGAGGGATTCCATCTTCAAAGTTTGCAAACGTTATCACATCACTTGCTGCCATTCAACTAAATCCCCTTCCTCTGTATTTTTTCTCTTTCTTTGGTTCTTATTTTTTTAATTTATCCATCAAATCAATTTTCCCATTATGATACACTTCATCCAGTTTTTCCTCCCATTTCTACCCCCCCCCCCCCCCATTACTTGTTAAACCCAGCTCCAAACAGGTGCATTGAAGGAGAACACCACAACCAAACTCTTTGATACCTTTTCTACTGGGCCACACACACAATTGATGATGACACTCAGGGCTGATTTCTGAACCTCTGGGTCTTGTATAACTTCTCCCTCCGCTAGTCCTATTAGCACACTGTTGTACCACAAAAAAATACAGCAATTATTAATATGCATAACACACAAGTAGCCAAAAAACTTTACAAAATACAGCTTGTAATCATATGTTGTGGACTGTATCAAAATGCTAGATGACAAGAAAACATTGTATGTGTTGGATTTACATACTTATTTTCTACATTTTATAGCACAATTACTTTTCACACTTAAAGTCTAATATCAGGAGCAAGTCATGGAGATACATTACATTCAACATGCATTTAGTAATCAATTCAATATAATTCTTTGAGCAATTAATTTTAAAAGTACATTTCACAGAATCAATGTCTCTTAGCAGAAAGTGTTGCCAAACAAAACCCAAACAATTATCTATCTATGTAGTATAGAAGAATTCCACTGAGTTTGTAATTAACATGTTCCACTTTGTATTATAACAAATATTTTACTGACCTAACAGCTGGTGTAGACAGGTTATCATAGAGTGGTACTGACTCCAGCAGAGCAAGCTGAGATCGGGGGGTGGACACCAATACATTGATCACATCCAGGACGTTCTTTATCATTTCTGATCTGAAATACCAAAAGTGTCAGATTTAGAATCTAGGAAGAAAGATACAGTGACTTAAAAAGGGCATGTGCGTACATCAAAAGGCCCAACTTCTGTAAACATTGAAGATCCTAAGTGTTATTCGTGAAACCATGTGACAGATTTTCCATTTTTTTCCCTCGATTCTTTTTAAACTTTATATTTATGAAATGTTCATGTATCATAAAAATTAACAACCCTAAATGTAAAATTAAGTTTAAAATTATAACACATTTTACTTACAGGTAAACTTCGTTATCTCGACATCGACGGGACGGTCGGAAAATGTCGAGATATCCGAGTTAAGACTCGACGTCCTTAATTTTTTTTGCATAGTAAAACTATAGATCTAAACTGAACAGACGTGTAATTTACAGGTATCTACTTGTCTTCAAATAGACTCTAGCTCGTTTGTTTCAGCTATCCCTCTATATTTATTAGAAAATATAATAAGTTATAAGTTATATATTTCCATCCAGCATTCGATCCGCGTGCCACTAGCTCTGTCAAAACAGGATACGAAATGCGCTCTATAAACTCCAAACCGGAAGGGTATAAAAAGTCGACTTCCGAGATACGGAAAAAAATTAATGCGTATATTTTTAAAATTATTTCATTTCACTTCTTATTTATTTAATAATCATTCATCATTAATTTTCATTTCATTTTCATCCCAAAATTTAATTGGAAATGCGCATTTAACAAACTTCATGATGTTTCATATTGCAATTACGCTGATGCAATAGTCGTGCATGACATTGTTTTGATCGATTCCTGATGAATGCATTTTCAAAATTTTTAAGATAATTGAATTCAATGCGTATATTGTTCATTGTTATTCAGTTACCTTTTTTTTTTAAATGTTTAAGTTTTGTTAAATTTCGACATAAAAAAAGGTACATTTACGCAGAATTGAGACAGATTTATCAACTGAATGATATTACCCAAGCTGAACATTAAACAATTAACGTAAACAGAGCAGTTGTAGTCAAAACATTGTGAAAGGTGTGAAACGACGTCGAGATATACACGGAGTCGTCCGTGCGTGACGAGCGACCAGCTGACAAACAATTAGGTTATAGAAAAAATTAACATATACCAGGTAAATTTTGCTACTGTGAAATACGTCGAGATAAGCGGGGTTCGACATTACCGAGGTCGACATATCAGAGTTTTTGCAAATCATTTATATAGTAAATAATGCCGGGACCGGGCATGGACGTCGACATATCCCAGGTTGTCGACATATCCGATGTCGAGATACCGAAGTTTACCTGTATTTACAAATGTTAATAATCACATTTTTCTATTTTAAATTTGACAGATGTTCTAATACACGGATTAAAAGTTTGAAGTTCAATGGTAAAAGACCCAAAATCAGACAGAAGCCTCTGCGTACTTTCCTGTGAAGCTGTTCCAGTTTGGCGCCAGTGCAATAAGCTGACAGAGCAGTTTGATCCCGCCCAGTTTGTGGCACGTGATTTCCGGGGTCCAATGAATTCGTACTGGCATCAACTCCATCATGATTTCCACATTTTCCTGAACTATTTCTGGTGTTAGTTTCAAAGCCTAATAAATATTCCAAAATCATATCTTTTAAAAACTTAAAGTTAACAGAGAAAATTATTAAAAGAAAGGGAAATTTTTTATGGTTTTTATGCAAAAAATTTTCTATCCTGATGCTAAAAAAAGATTTTTAGAAGCATTAATCAGAGTCTTTTAAATACTCTCTTCTTACAAAATTTATAATTCACAAGCAGAAATACACATGTACAGATGTAAATTCACAATCCGTCAAATGTTTTTACAAATTAATTCAGGAAAATGACCTAAAAACTTCCAAATTTATTTATTCGTAATTTCTTTACACTCTTAACTTCTCGGACCAATCAAATGTCACCTTATACGCAGGCACTTCATGAACCGGCGAGCCGCTGTCATCACTGCGAGCATGAGATCGCTTGATCTCCTCCACTTTGTGAGATAAATGAGCCTCAAAATATTTCTTCAGAGCGAGCGAGGCGTGGCGAGTGAGCTGCCGCATCGTAAACAGCTGATCGTCACTAACGTCCCGTCGTTCATCGACATCCATAATCTGTAGAGTGCTGATCTATTTATAGATAAAGAGTAAAATACATTTCCATCTCAGTGTAAACATTACCCCTCATTTCTTGTCATAATTCTTAAGGAAAGCAAATATCTTATAAATAATTTATTCTAGACCTTAATTACACTTGGTTAAATAAAAGAAAACTGATGTGTATTATTCAAAAAAATTGTCCATTGATGTAAACTAAATAAAATTAGTTTGAAGACTTACCACATTGAATAACCTGCGAAGACCATCCTTTTGATCAAACAAATTTAGGATCACTCTGTAGGGAAAGGCTTGTCCAAAAAACATTGCAGCATGACATCTACTAGAATCATGGGAACACTCCAGTAGCCACAATGTGTAGCTGTAGAAAGATATACATGTAAAGATATTTACTGTGCCAGTCCATTCTTATTTATCCTAACAGAACAGGAATAAGTCTTAATATAGTTTATTCACATATAATCTCCCAGGAATAAACAATATAAAGATTTCAGCTTGACGTCCATACTTAAAATAAATTTGTATTAAATAAAAGTTAAGTTTCATTGAAAAGTGAACCGTTTTTTTCAGAATTTCAAAAATATTTACCTAACTAATTCAGCTAGGGTCTCATCTGGTAACTGACAAACCTAAAATTTAAAAACATAATTAAAATTGTAATTTGTTAAAAATGTTACTTGGAAACACTTTTAATAATCTTATTGGGGATTAATACGCAGCTAGGATAAGGCTGCCCGTAAAATATCAAACTGTTTAAACTGTATAGTTACTTCTCTGAACTACCTAGATATGACGTCATAATAGAATATGACGTCAAGTCACTGCATACTTGAGCTGACATGACGGGGAAAATGTCATAATTATTACACGGCATGTAGATTTATTATGGGGATTTGTGTTTAATTTAAGAGTAAGGGTTGTTTTTTAAGCTTGTGTGTGCTGTTATAATGTTAAACATTTGATATCTAAATGTCTCTATTCCTTTTGCTTGTCCGATATGCATATATTCAAGCAATAGCAAAAGATTATAAAAGATTATGTTTGAAATGCTCCCCTTACACTTCCGTAGACAGAGTTAGAATTTATGAATCGTGTTTATATTGGACTAGCACAAGTGAAAGACAAGGATAAATTGAAGATAATCTGCGTGAATCTAAAAGAGAATTATGTCTTCTAACTGAATTTTGTTGGGGGATCGTATGTAGTTTATCCGTTTTTGTATAAATCGCGATAAAGTGTGGAAAATACCCCTCTTTACGTTGGTAATTTTAATTTATCGTAAAATATTTTCTTACGAAGTAAAAATGGAACCTGCCCCCAGCACTTTTTATGTACCAGGGATGACGATGAATTGATCTATGTAGCAAACTTTGCACAATATTTTCGTTTTGCACTTGTGCCGAAGCGATTTTTGTGCAACATTTAAGAATATCAAAAATGTCCGTCACGTGATCAACACAGTCATCTTACATCACAGAAATGCTTTATTATTATACCTGATTTAACTGTTATCTCAAGTTGACTGCAATTTCAAACAAGGATCACATATTGAAATTAAAATCAAGCTCAAAATAAAATGTATATTTTTAAGACATTTATAGCCTTCGGACAGCCTTATCATAACTGCGTATTCTTTCCTTATTGTAGTATGAAAACCCCCACAAATCTACTTCTTCATTTCATACATATCACAAGGCAACAGTTTTTCAATAACGAAATCAAAACTTAACATTTTTTTCCCTTCAAACCATCAAAAACTGACCCCATGAAAATATGATTTCACAGTATTCAATAATTTAAGAACAGTCCTGCCCTTTTTGAGAAGGCCTGGCTATTTATAACATTTCTTACCCTCTCCATGGCGTCCTCAAAGTAAGAGAGATAGTAGATACAGAGCGACACCCCACAAGCCGCCACTGAGGGGCGGGGCACCTGGAGGGTCCTTTGGACACCCTGCATGGTCAGGAACTCAATGGCAAACTTCTTGTGACACAGCAGGTTTGCAGTGTACTGAAAAAAAATATAGCTTTAATATCAAAACAGGACCATTGTGGGATCTATGAAAAAGATTTTGTCCTAAAACCTTCATCATTTTGCCAAAAAAAATAAAATATAAATCGCTTAAAATTGCATTTACAGCAGTATTAAAATTCCTTACCCTGAGTGCTTCAAATGCCAGTCTGATGTCTGAATTCTTTCTGAGATCCATGTAGAAGAACACCAGATCCATGGCATTATGTTCAAAGGCAGCACCAATTAACTGCAAGTCACAACGATGTTCAATATATGGTACTTAAACAAAACAGGTTTTCTATGATATATTGCATCATTAATTTTTCTAGTTAAGATTTCTAAATACACTGAATATATGAAAAACATGCAAAGAACATGAGTTGGTTGAAAGAGGGGGGGGGGGGTTTCAAATTTTCAGAAAACCAGTTTCTACCTCTAACCCTAACCCTGTAAAATTTCAGAAAACCCCGTTTCTACCTCTTGGTACTCTGCCATTGGTCTGAGATACTGTAGAATGACTCGCTGTTTCATGGCGGTACTGAGGGGCTGCAGGCTGTATGTCCCTATCACGTAACACTTCATCTCCGCCCAGCTACTGTTGCTGTACTCAGCTGGAACAAAACCGGTCAAGTATGAAGCATACATACGTACATACTGAATGAAAGAATGATTCTAATAGGAAAAGCTTCTTGTTTTCTTTTAAATGGTTTGTGTACATCTAGATTTTAGAGTAACTACATGTATGTCTCTTCCTCTTCCATTTACCCATCAACTGTTCAAGAAATATGATCAATGTTTATTACCAAAAAAAAAAAAAAATTTAAGCTTAATATAATCAACACATAGTAATTACTTATTGAATCATCTCTAATGCGGCTTTTCTTTTTAAATCTGTACAGGTCATCGCTATAGTAACTGGGTGAAAGTGCACGCTTCATTGACTCTCGTCTGTCATTTTTTCCTGAGTTGTCCCCCTTTGAGCTGCCTTTTACTGGTGAGCTCGTTTCCTGCGAGTTTTCCGCTCCACTCTCCTGAGAACTTTCTGATGAGATTTTCTTTTCCGGGGACCTTTCAGTCTCCTTGGCAAAAACTCCGAAATGTCTCTGGTTATCGTCCACTGCGGTGTTTTCTTCATTCTCCTTCTCGTAGTCACACTTCAGCTTATGTAAACGTGTCAGCAACATGGGGACCTAAAATATAACATAATTTTTCTATTGATTGATTCCTTTTTTTTCTTTACAGACCAAGTACAAGGTATGAATCATTTTGTCTGACAGATACTGTAAAATATTTTGCTATTATCAGAACAAAGTACATTTAAAAACAACTCTTATTTCTGAGACTTCAATCAGATAATTCTGAGAGGAAATCATTAATTTGTACTCAACTATATATTTCATGATTTTCGATTGGTCTTTAAAAAGTTGCTTCACACTACTTTATTTTCAAACAACAAAGATAATTAACAAACTCCAAGCAACTTTTATAATACATAAAGATACTTAATTCTTTTAAACATACTTTAATTTCCATTCATGCATGTATATACAGAGCATTTTACATGGTAAAATCAACCCATTTCACATGTCTCTAAGCATTAACTTGAAAATTTGAAAATGATGGAAAGAAGACAAAGAATTAAAATCAACTCAAGATACAACAGGCATACAAGTTATATATTTGGTATGACCTACCAGATGGGAATTGGAGTCTTTGAACTTGTCTGCTACATCATTGAGTTCCATGGCCCCTGCCAATAGCCCTGTGGCATAAGACCTCAATGGATCCTCACAGACCTCTGCCCAGTGAAACAATCGTCTAACTAAGCCATCCTAGTCAACAGTAAAAAGTAGGCAATTCAAGATCATAAAAATTAATACTAACTGAAACGATGTTTCCTTCTTATAAGTATTTTAACCAGAAGTCTCTGTCGAGACTGTAGCTCTACAGGTTTGTATTTATAATAACGGAAGAGAAAAGTATCAGTTGGGACTTAAAACTTTACAAAAGCAATAAATAAGACTACAACTGTAGTACTAGCTTTTAATAAATTTTTACAGAATTTTCAATTTAAATTACTATGGCAACATCAATCATCAAAATCAAAAACACAAAACTGCTAATTATGTATCTCAGTGTAGTCTACTTGCATGCAACATTATATTATAATCAGACTCAAAATGTATTTGGAGTAGCATTTTGAATGTTTTTCACAGAAATTTCTATTTTTAGTAACCATGTCAACGTCGTTCATTGAAATCCAAAACAGATATACAGAATTATGTATCTCAGTGTAGTCTACTTGTGTGCCAAGTTATATTGAAATCAGACTTAAACTGTAGGAGGAGTAGCATTTTGAATGTTTTTCACAGAAATTTCAATTTTTAGTAACCACAGCAACAACGTTCATCGAAATCAAAAACCAATGAACAGAATTATGTATCTTAGTGTAGTCTAGTTGTGTGCCCAGTTATACTGAAATCAGACTTAAACTGTAGGAGGAGTAGCATTTTGAATGAATTTTTTTTTAAAAATCTATTTTTAGTAACATGACAACACCGTTCATCGAAATCACAAACCGATAAACAGAATTATGTATCTTAGTGTAGTCTACTTGTGTGCCCAGTTATATTGAAATCGGACCAAAACTGTAGGAGGAGTAGCATTTTGAATGTTTTTCACAGAAATTTCTATTTTTAGTAACCACGGCAACACCGTTCATCGAAATCAAAGTCTGTATTTGTCAGTTTTTTCCCAGGGGAATGTATCCAGCCAGTCAAGCACTCAGCAGGACTCTCACACCACTTTTTGGGACTGGGGCCGGGGCCGTTCAAATTGGGAAAATTGTCGTCATTTTGGGAAAAGTTGGATAACCAAAATTCATTTTTAAAAATCCTCAAATTTTGCTTTTCTAGCATTTTGTCATCAGTTTAACTCATTTTGAATAAACAGTTAAACAGAACAAACATGGGTATGTAGGCTAATATGAAAGTACATTAGCTTTGTCATTACTATCTTTGAGTGTTGATATTGCGGTTATATGTCTTTCTGAGTGACAGTCGCTAGTCACATAATCCCGAAATTCCTTGATCACATGGACAACTTTGCTTACCAATACAGCGCGAGACTGAAGATGCTGAAACATGGGTATGTTTCTAGGTGCAGCTTACTAATGTTTAATTGAAATGTCTATTTTTGAAACCAAATGATGTTTTTTGTCGAAACTACATGACAAGATACTCTGCACTCATAGTTAGTACACATTTTTGTAAAAACAATTACCTGGTTCCCTGAACCAGTTTACAAATGCATTTGGCGCGAACTAATAAAATAGTAGTACAGTTTCACTTTCATTTGCAAGTGTGTTTTGTTCGGGGATTTTTTTGCGATTAAGTTTCATGGACTTTTATTTTTTAATTAATATTTTGCTATGGAAATTGGGAAATTTACACCTTTCTTTTCGGAAAAAAGGTACCTTTTTTGCATTGGGAATGGGGCCGAATATCGGCCCCAGATTTAGAGAATCGAGAGCCCTGAGCTGAGACGTGAAAGGCTTGAAATAGTGCTATAAACAATGCCTACACATATGCTTCATGTGGCTAAGTTTGGTTTGAATGTCATTTGCCATAAACTGTTTTCACTGATCTGACAAACATGACTGCATTCTTGCAATTAAAGTATTCATGAAGACAAGCAGACAGAAAGACAGACAAAGAGACTGATTCCTAAACACCTTAAATCGACAACTTCAGAAGAGGAGCTGTTTATTAAAAACACAGAATGTCCTATAGAGAATCTTACAGTTTCTTGGAATACTGTGGTGGTCTCTAGTCCTGGCATGACATCTAACAACAGACGAGACGCCGCGATGTGTAGATCAGTCTGGTCTCTGTTGCTACTGATCAAGTACGTACTGATCAACTGAAAACATACAGTAAACATTGTCAGAAAAGTATGTCCTGATCAACTGAAAACATAGTTAACATACAGTAAATATTGTCAGACCTGTGAATAATTAACATTAAATTGTGAAAATGCAAAAATTTCAAACAAATTTCAACAAGTATCAGAGTATGAAGTATAAAGATAAATGATCAAAAGGGCGAAAACTCTCATCTCTGAAGGTCGATAAACAACTGTCACTCTACTAGAAAGTTAAACAAGTAGTGTACTAGTGTAGATCACTATATTTTCTCAACACCTTAATTATAATTTCATGAGATATCTATTTGGATTTTATAAACAAAATTTCCATGAGTTATGGTTTTTGTTAAACATAATCCTTACCAATACAAATATACATGAGAATGAAATTTTCATGAAAGACAGACTCACGTAATTACTGTAAATCACTTTTTATCCGCGAGAACTTTATTTCCCCGTAATTATGCGAGACAATGCATTCGCGAAAATTTAATTCTCGTGTATAAAAGTATTCCATAGGATTATATAGAGCAATAACAACTATTCGTGAAAATTATGTCTCGCTTACAAAGAGTCAATAGCAATCTCGCGAAAATAAGGTGTCGCGAAAATTTAGTGATCTACAGTACGCAAAAAAAAGTTCTCATGAATAAAAAGGGATTTACAGAACTCTTAAAGTACCTTGCTCATGAAGTCTTCGTTTTTGAACAGTGTTTTCATGAGATGACCCAGGGCACAGGTCGGGACGGCACGCCCGGGATGTCGGTCATCAAACGGGTCAGGGTCCATCTTATAATATTCCTCCGTTTCCTTCTCCAGGAGCTCGGCCATTCTACAATGTCAGAAATAGCCACTGTATATCTTAGCAATATTTAGTAATACGCACGAAATGAAAAAAGTACATGAAATTACATGAAACATTTCCTTAGAAAGATTAAAATTGAATCCCCACTCAATTTTTTTTCAAAAAATAATTCTTTATCTAAAATCCAAATATTGCACATAAAATTACAGGATCCTTGTTATTTTTTTTTGTACTCAGCTATATATTATTCATTTCTAAGATCAAAGGCATGCTGAAGATATTCTTCTCAGATAAATCAAAAGATTTTAAGGTTAGAGACACCTATCAAAACTGTACAGCTGAAATAAATACAGTCGAACCTCCATATACTGAACACGGATATATCGACTACCATGGATATGTCTAACCACATATTTTTGAAGTACTGTAAACCAGCTTTTATTTGCATGCGAGAAATATTCGCTAGTTTCGCGCCCAACTTAGACACGCAAATATTAATCGCTGCGAACCAATTATTTTGCTTAGTATTTGTGAGGAACGTTTCCTCTGTAGCGAAAATTAATCATCACAGATTGATTTCAAACGGACAAATTGCAAATTAAAGATGACGCGAATAATAGTTGGTTTACAGTAATTTACTTTTGATATCTCAAACACTTGGATATCTCAAATTTTTTACTTGGTCCCATCAAGTTTGAGGTAACAAGGTTTGACTGTATGACTTTAAAATGCAAAACTTTGTAGAATGCTTTAAACAGCTGAAAAATTTATGGGGGTTTTTAGTCTAAATTTATCAATCAGTATGTGGAAAACTTACCAGACATCATAGACCTGACAAAGTGGAATTTTTTTTAAGCATAAAATTACCTGTGCAATGAGTTGGTAACACTGAATGAGCTACTGCTTTGATTCTGAGTCCACTCTTCCAACAAACTGTTTAGTTGTGCAAGCGAGTCCAATGCAGCCATATCTTTAAAATACAAGACAAAAAAACAATCACTTTACACTACCCATAGTTTTTATCTACTGAGTCTTATATACATGTATTGTCTCCTCAACATACTTGCCAACCTCTGACATGTAAAATCTGGTCATGACCAGATTTGGAAATAAAAAATCTGGTCATAACGCGTAACAACATTCACAACATATTTACCAATAATAATAAATATATATAAGTATTTGTGTATTGAGAATTCTTTTTATTTAAAAAGGCTTTAACTTACTAAGACGAAAAATTAATACATGTTCAATTGTTGATTAAATTTAGAAGTTAAAAAGGGCATTGAAGGTTTCATTATATAGTACTGACCGGAATTAAGTGTGCATTTTATCTTAAAAGAAAGCTTTTTCAGTTTAATTTGTGCTAAATTTGGAAGTATTCCAGTTTTGGTTTTGTGGGGATTCTTTCTATCTCTTATTTAATTTAATTAACAAGTGCAATAATATATGTTTAAGATGTACAGGTAGGTATACACTATCTTCGATCACTGTATTTTATAGTATGAAAGTTGTTTTCCAAGATTCCTTAATTGATATCGTACATAAATATCGCTTCTCTTTTTTTGGTTCGATTTGTTCCTGCTGACCCTGATAATGATCTACTTCTGTGGAAGCCATTTTTAATTGACTTCAAACTTTGATTTGTCAAAACAACTCCCAGTTAATTGTTTACACAGGTCTTCACTCATAATTAATTGGTAAACGGCCCACTGAGCATAGCCATCGGCATTGTTCGTTTACCATGTTTACGTAGATCTAAGCTTGGGTTGTAACTGGAAGTTAGAAGTGCAATCTAATTTACAAACTAAATCCGGAAATCGGGAGATTTTTGGCAAAAATTGGGTGAAAAGCATGACCCGCCGGGTCATAAAAAATAATCGGGTTAAGGGTCGAAAAATCGGGTGTAACCCGACGAAATCGGGTGAGTTGGCAACTATGCTCCTCAAGATTTTTTTTGCAATGATTTTCTCTCAATACAGTGAGTCACTATGGCAGTTTTAAACAGGTCCAGTACAATTGCTAGATTAGCTAAGTAGGTAGAATTACCTACATAGCTTTATTTACCTACCTCAGGTAGCTTTATTTAGCTATTTCAATGCAACTTTGAACAATTTTTCTTTTTATTCAAAAAATACAAAAAATTGCAAGTAAATGACTATAAATATTTATACTGGGGAGGTTTTAAAAAAAAATCCAAAGCAGACAGAGTTTATTCATTACTGCGTTTGAACAATTTAGAGCAAAACGTAATTCCATTGTTTGGGTAATTGTACCCTATCTTATGTGCGGTGAGACATGAATGAGTACGATTACTTCAAATTGTGCTGAATAATTACCGATCTATTATCATGTTAACCAGAACTGGACTTCTTTGTTGTTTCATTCAAGAAGTAACTATTTCAACTACCCTATACAGCCCCAAAACTTTCAATACTTTGATTGCAATTGCGCAGAAAAAGACACTTCTTCAAGAGTGATTTTTTCATGAATTGATTTCAGACGAGTTCAAAGTTGAAATCGATCACTGCATCAAAATGAGATTTTCTGCACATCCTAAGAAAAATGCTTTCTTCAGAAATAAGACTGATTTGGGTCAGGTCCAGCACAATACCCTGATAAAGGTATTATAGCTTGCTAAAGCTGAATAACTTGATCAAGGTATTACAAAAGCCTTGATCAAGGTATTTTGTGTAATGAAAATACAAAAAATTATAAAAAAAAAAAAAATAAATAAATAAATACTCAAAGTTGAGTTCTGAGTTGTTGTTAGTACATTCACTCATGCATGTAAAATACTCAGGTATCAAAAAGACAGCATAATCATTTTTTCCATTCGTTAAATTTCAAGTTTAAATAGGTCCGAAAACATCGCAAGCACTGTAATTTTCCTAAAGTTAAAACTCCAATTTATACAAAGCATTGAAAGCACTGTTATTTGAGTACATTATGGTAAAATCAATTTATTCAAAACATAAACTGAAACCAAAACTAACCTGTATCTGTCAATTGCACAATGGACACTCCGAGAGATGCAATGTTTCAAAAAATGTCTTGTAAAAGAGGAACGTTATGATAGAAAGGACTTTAAATATCAAATGGTTTACTCAAGAATCCTACACTTTAAGGTAGAAATCAGCACATATTAAAAAATTTCTCCATTTCCCGCAATCCACCATGCTGTTTTCAAACAAAATATTATGTAAAGCTAGCATACCTAGTATTTTCGTACTTTTTATTTTATCAAATAACTCATACCACTACTTATTCGAGACTCATAGTGTAACAAGATTAGCTACCGATCGTTGTACTTTGTTAACCTTTAAAAAACATCTCTTAAGGTATGTCACTCGTCAGCTTTTTAGAAAAGTTTACACAGCAGCCTTTACTTCAAAACTACTTATTAAAATTCGATTTTTATAACATATTTAAATTCAACAATGTAAATTTTTTAAGGTAAGTCACTCCTCAAATTTCTTATATCAAGGATTTTTTGAGAAGTATATTTTGGATAAGTACTCATAAAGTGTGATTCAAAATCGCAGAGAAAATAGGGGGTCAGTGTGCATCGTACTGATGTATGGTACATTTAAGTTGACCTATTTGCACTTAAATTTTAACCCCTTAGTTTATTACTTTTATACAATTATCTCTTATTATATTTTTTCAGCTGTAACCATGGCAACAAATTTATTCTTACTTTACGTAAAATAGTTTTAATAATATTTATCATTGATCAAATCTTGCAAATTAATGCGCGTAAATAATTATGTGACCTTTTTGCACTAAAATATATATATTTTATTATATAACATATTTTGGGTATTAGAAAAATAAATAAGAAATATAATATTTTCTTATATCAAGCTTTGTATGACTTAAGTGCTGATCAGTCATAAGTATCGAGAAGTTTAAAATAATGAAAGAAAAAGTTGGGGCCAGTGATGTTAATTTTGAAATATTGGACAAAATATGTGATTTTCAGACAAAAAATGGTGTAAAATTTATCTTGACTTCTTTGATATATCTCCAGTTTTTGGCAAAGTTTGTTGAAGGAAGATCTAAAACTTATTCTAAAAATTTAAATTAAGACCTATATCAAATATTCCTATCAATATCATAACCGAAAATATTCTCCGAGTAAAAGTATGTGAGGCTAAAGTTTCAAGACGTTAAATTTAATAAATGTGCAGATTTGCAGAAATTTCTGCTATATATCCTTCCACCACGAAAAATAGTACGTAATAAATCTTGCTTCTTTGAAGATTTTTGAGCAGTTTTTTCTTTGATTGTTAAAAAATATTCGTTTTTGAATATAATTATTTTATAAAAATTGAATTTTAAAAAATATTTTTGAAGTTAGAGGTTCTGCGTGAACTTTTCTAAAAAGCTGACGAGTGACTTACCTTAACATTCAACGAAAAAACTGCTCAAAAATCTACAAAGAAGCAAGATTTATGAGGGACTATTTCTTTTAGTGGAAGGATATTTAGCAGAAAATTCTGCAAATCTGCACATTTATAAAATTTAATGTAATGGAAATTTAGCCTCACATAATTTTACTTGGAGAATATTTTCCGCTTTGATAATGCTAAAAATATTTAATATAGGTCTCAATTTATATTTTTAGAACAAGTTTTACACCTTCTCTCAACAAAGTTTTCCAAAAAATGAAAAAATATTAAAGAAGTCAAGATCAAATTTACACCATGTTTTGCCTGAAAATCACATTTTTTGACAAAAATTTCAAAATTAACATCACTGACCCCACCTTTTTCTTTCATTATTTTAAACTACTCGATACTTGTGACTGATCAGCACTTACGTCGTAAAAAGTTTGATATAAGAAAATTTTTTATTGCCTATTGAGTTTTTTAATACCCCAAATATGTTATTTTTTAGTGCAAAAAGGTCACACAATAATTTACGCGCATTAATTTGCAAGATTTGTTTAATGATATATTATTCAAACTATTTTACGTAAAATAACATTATATTTATTGCCATGCTTACATCTGATAAAATATAATAAGGGATAAAGTAATTAACCAAAGAGATGAAATTTAAGTGCAAAAAGGTCAATTTAAATGTACCGTAGATCAGTAGGATGCACACTGACCCCCTATTTTCTTTGCGATTTTGAGTTACACTTTATGAGTACTTATCTAAAATATACTTCTCAAAAAATCTCAAAAAAATTTTGCCTGTTAATTCCTACCCCCCCCCCCCACTCTGTGAATTTTATAGAAATTACATATTCTTGATATATTTATGCCATTTTCAAATATAAACATGTACATATGAAGTTGTCAGACATGAGGAATGAAAAAAATAATTTAAAAAAAACATTGAAGGAGAGAGGGGGGTGTATAGGAACAATTAATCAACACGATCAAGTCCTCGCGAGTTCCTGCATGACATGTATGTGTACCTATATAGCAGAAACTTAAAATTATTATCTTATCAACTAGAAATTGGGGTATACATATATGCTTTATCTTATTTCAAAAATAGAGGTAAATGCAAATAATTAATCATGTTATACTGAAATCTTGCCACATTTATCTCCATCAAGTAAATAATTTCTCTTTCACACGGAAAAACCCTGAATTTTAAAGGTACTTGGACACAGATTTGAAGTTAATATTTTCTGTATAATATCACGAATTATAAATTTTAATACATTTCACACAAAAATTTATTAAGATATTTTAACCAAACTTCATTTGCTGATACATGTAGTATTGTTTATTTCTATTAAACTGCATGTTCAAAAATATTTTCATCAAACTCCATGCAATTAATGAAAGTGTTATATTCGATTTTCATGTTTCATTAGTTACAAACACTGGACAGTGTATTCATGGATAGCTTTTTAAAGGTATACTTGGACACAGATTTGAAGTTATTTTTTTCTCTATAATATCACGACTTATTTATTTTAAAGGTACTTGGACACAGATATGAAGTCAATATTTTCTCTATAATATTACGACATGTATATTTTAATAGCATTTCACACAAAAATTAATTCAAAATCTTATCTCATTTAAAAGTTATTAAAACTTCAAATTTTTTGGCGGGTTTGATTGACACATCCTTGCACTTTCACAAATTTTAACCTTATTCTTAATCCTTAGGAAAAGTGGCAATTTTGTTGTGTATTAATGAGAAATATTAAACCTTTTATCCAGAAAAATAATTTATTCAGAGTAGAAATGTTAGACAGCAAAACTCCTTCACAAGTATCGTCATTCCGAACTAAGAGTTAGGTACAGAGTTAAGCAAATCGAGCACACTCGTGTTATGTACAGAGTTTTTGTAAACAGGGCACGAGTTCTGTTTTTGTTTACGTTTACAATTCACCGAGTGCGTTCAGTCGTCACAGTCTGCTTACCACAACTGCACGGACTGACAATATATTGTGTGTTTGTTTTGCTTTCAAACATGTCTATTCTTAATTTTCTGGATTATATTATTAATATTTTTCATTATATACAAAACGACATTGCCACTTTTCCTAAGGATTAAGAATAAAATTAATTTGTGAAAGTGCAAGGATGTGTCAATCAAACCCGCCAAAAAATTTGAAATTTTAATATCTTTTATATGAAATAAGATTTTGAATTAATTTTTGTGTAAAATATATAAGTCGTAATATTATAGAGAAAATAATAACTTCAAATCTGACACATCCTTGCACTTTCACAAATTTTAACTTTATTCTTAATCCTTCGGAAAAGTGGCAATCTTGTTGTGTATTAATGAGAAATATTAAAAACTTTAATCCAGAAAAATAATTTTATTCAGAGTATAAATGTTAGAAAGCAAAACTCCTTCACAAGTATCGTCATTCCAAGCTAAGTGTTGTGTGCAAATCGATCACACTCGTGTTATGTAAACAGTTTTTGTAAACAGGGCACAAGCTCAGTTATTCTTGGATTCACCGGGTGCGTTCAATCGTCAAAGTCTGCTCACCACAACTGCACAGACTGAAAATATATTGTGTGTTTGTTTTGGTTTCGAACATGTCTACTCTGAATTTTCTGGATTATAGTATTAATATTTTTCAATTATACACAACAAAATTGCCACTTTTCCTAAGTATTAAGAGTAAAATTAAAATTTGTGAAAGTGCAAGGATGTGTCAATCAAACCCGCCAAAAAATTTGAAATTTTAATAACTTTTAAATGAAATAAGATTTTAAATTAATTTTTGTGTGGATTGCTATTAAAATAAATAATAACAAGTCGTAATATTATAGAGAAAAAATTAACTTCAAATCTGTGTCCAAGTACCTTTAAAAAGCTATCCATGATCGAATACACTGTCCAGTGTTTGTAACTAATGAAACATGAAAATCGAATATTAACACTTTCATTAATTGCATGGAGTTTAATGAAAATATTTTTGAACATGCAGTTTAATAGAAATAAACAATACTACATGTATCAGCAAATGAAGTTTGGTGAAAATATCTTTAATGGTTTCTCTGAAACCGAGCTAAACACTAAATCAAGAAAAGTTAGGCTAATGTCACAGGAAAGGTCAATTAAAGTCATAAAATATTGACACCGTTGAATAGCCCTCACGGATCAAAATGTATGTATCAGCATATGAAGAAGTTTTATAACAATATTTTGAATACCTTCTTTGAAACTGAGCTAAACGCAAAGTGCGATAGGACAGATGGAAGGACGGAAAACATACAAGACAAATACTATGTATAATATACCCCGGTCATATTCAGATCAGGGGATAAAAGTTATTCTGGGACACGGCTTTAAAACTTTAAGGGACTCCGACCCTCAGCCAGGAAGGACAACTCTTTAATTTATGGCTGAGGGTCGGAGTCCCTTAATCTGAAGAATTTATGTTTAGATTATTTTGACAATTTCATGACTATAAGTACTTTTAAAGAGGATTGAGGCACCGTATTTGGGAAAAGCACTTTGAAAATTTTTCAAAGTACGTTAAAATTGGGACAAAACCAACGCACTTTGTGGTGGTCTGCGTTGTTAGTTTGGTGGATTTTGTTGTTTTTATGGTAGTCTGCGTTGTTAGTGTTGTAGATTTTGTTATTTTTGTAGTGGTCTGCATTGTTAGTATAAGGATTTTTTTGCTTGATTTTGTAGTGGTCTGCTTTGTTTTTGTGGTGGTCTGTAAGTGTGGTTGATTTTGTTGTTTTTGTAGTGGTCTGTGCTGTTAGTGTGGTGAAACTTTGTTGTTGTGGTGGTCTGCGTTGCAAGTGTGGTTGACTTGGTTGTTTTTATGGTAGTATGCGTGTTAGTGTTGTAGATTTTGTTGTTTTTGTAGTGGTCTGCGTTGTTAGTATAGGGATTTTTGTTGCATGTTTTTGTAGTGGTCTGCTTTGTTTTTTTTGGTGGTCTGCTCTGTAAGTGTGGTTGATTTTGTTGTTTTTGTAGTGGTATGTGTTGTGTGTGTGGTGGATTTTGATGTTTTCGTGGTGGTATGCGTTGTTATTGTGGTGGATTTTGTTGCTTGTGTGGTGGTCTGTGTTGATGTGGTGGATTTTTGTTGTTCTTACGGTGGTCTAACTGGTCTGTGTTGTTGTTGTGGATTTTTGTTGTTCTTACGGTCGCCATGGTCTAACTGGTTCGTGTGGTGGATTTTTGTTGCATTTATAGTGGTCTGAGTTGTTAGTGTGGTGGATTTTGTTTTTGTGGTGGTATGAGTTGTTAGTGTGGCGGATTTTTGTTATCGGCCGCAGCAGCGGCCGATCTATTTGTGGTTGTGTTAGAAAGTGCACATGGGGAAATGAGATGTTATTATTTTATTAGTTCAGTAAAATAATTTTCAAATGATAACATGTATAAAATCATGAGTAAAATATTTTAAAAACTTGCTTTAAATTAAGTTTTAGCCGTTGTTATTTTGTTTCAATTTTATTATCATTTGGCATCAGATAATTGATAATTTATGGTTAAATATAAAGAGTTTACAATAGATACTCCCCATCCAGGGAGTGTGTAAGATACGAAAGGGAATCCTTATGATTTTCCGGATAATAATGACGTGCACGTGGTAAAAGTGCATGGTAAATGAAAAATTGAAAAGTTGCTCTACTAGTAAAAACTTGTTTGAAAATCCTACAGCTGCGAATGACACAAAGATTATTTTTATACATTTTGCATCTCACCATGCAGCATAGCCTACTCTGCAGAAACCATATAGGCATTATCTGACAAATGGGTTCAGTGTGGGCACACATCTTCCTTTTGGATTTTTGGCATTGAAAATGGGCTTTATCATTTTTTGTTGGTTTACCCCCCTCTCCCTTTCAATTAGCCCCCCCCCCTCCCCATTTTCGATTTGCTTCCAACGCCAATGCATATTCATCATAGACTTTTTTACATCGATATATCCATTGTGAAATATAATTTGGATTGAACAGCAGGCATGATACTAAAATTTCTATCAAATATCTATTTATTTTGCTTTGAAGACGGCCTGAAATAAAAAATGATCATTATTTCAGCTTTGAATATCCTGTTCTTTTCTTGCATGAATACTTTGAATTGTGAAAATACTTTTCCTACATGTTAAATATGTTAGCGGCCGATTTGATGCTTTGCATCAATTAACTTGTTGCATTTGTAGTGGTCTGAGTTGTTAGTGTGGTGGATTTTTGTTTTAATGGTGATCTGAATTGTTAGTGTGGTGGATTTTTTTTCTTTAGTGGTCTGCGTTGTAGTGTGGTGGATTTTGTTGTTTTATATTGGTCTGTGTTGTTATTGTGGTGGATTGTTTTTGTGGTGGTCTGCGTTGTTGGTGTGGTGGATTTTGTTGTTTTTGTAGTGGTCTGCCTTTTTAGTGAGGTGGATTTTGTTGTTTGATGGAGTGCTCTGAATTGTTAGTATGGTGGATTTTTGTTGTTATTTTTAGTGGTCTGCGTTGTTTTTGTGGTGGTCCGTGTTGTTTATGTAATGGATTTTGTTGCTTGAGGGGTGGGTGGTCGACACCATCAAATCGTTGAAAAGGATACCATATAATATATGAAAAAAAATTTTGGTAAAAGCCTATCTGATAAAATTAATTCACAGATAACAAGAGGCCCATGGGACTTAAGGGTCACCTGAGTATCATGTAAAAACTTCGCTATAATTCAAAGGGTTCACATTTTGAAATTTACAATTTCAAAAGAGGCACCCTTGCTCATCAAACTATACATTTAGTTCGTTCACTTACGGATATATAACACAAACAAACTTTTTCAGAAATCAGCAATATTTCTCATAGATTAACATTTAAATTGGTAACCTGAATAATGTTCACCGAGACATGTTGGATAATTTTATAAGATTTTGTCAAAATATAAGAAAATTGAGCAAAATTTTGTATAGAATTACTAGTATATAGAAAGCAAACCAAAGTCTCATATTTAAGCACCAAGGAAATCCTACGACTTCTTTATACTTCACGGAATATAATTATTTATGTCATTTCAAATCAAAATCAGTCAAAAAATATATATCAAGCCATGCATCAAATTTTTGTTTGTGTTAAGTGCCCCTAATACCCAGTATCAGATCAAAGAATACTACCATCTTATCAGAAGAGCCCACCCCAAAGTCTTAAGGAACCCTTGATCCTGGGGCTACATATTTAATTTTTTCTGGAAGAGGCACCCTGCTCATCAAAAACTACACGCTTACTTTGTTTCTTTAATACTATTGAGGAGCAAAGGAGAAGCATTATTGCATTTTTGCTACATAATTAAAGAACCATTGACCCTGGGGCCTTATTCTGGAAGAGGCTGAGTTGCTCATCATAAAATTCACCAATGAATATTGAGAAGCATTTCCAAAGAACTAATGCGTTCTCACTATATAATCAGTAGAGCCCGCCCTAAAACCAGACCCTGAATCGGGCCATAAAATTCACCATTTCAAAAGAGGCACACTTCTTCATCATAACTTTACTCTTAGTTCATTGGCTTTTTACCCAGAAGTAGAGAATTATAGAATTTTACAATTTTATCATTAGAGGCCACCCTAACACCAGAACCCCTGTCCCCGCGGCCTTAAAATTCACAATTTTGGAAAAGACAGCCTTTAACTCATCATAACCTTGCATTCAATTTGTTTGCTAACTCCTAACCCCTGGACCATGATTTTCAAAAAAGGAAAAAGATGTCGTCAATTTGCTGAGACCAATACTTTCTGATAATAAGTATGCTTTTACATTTACCCAAGGATCAGAATTAATTCCCATGACCCAGACCTTAAATTTGATTTTGCATTCTAAACAAAGGAAAGACATTAAATGCATATCCTTTAGGCATTTCATAATCTTGGTTAATATGAAGAAGTACATGACTATTGTTGTTTGTTGAGATTTTATTTATAAAAAAAAAGAAATCTTTATTTACACCAGAACAGTTGTACATTCTAACAAAGCCTCCAGTGAACAAATAATGCAGCAATTTACAATGGAAGATCTAGACACAATATACAGGTTTGTACAAAAAACATCAACAATATGTACAGCTCTGTACAGAATATATCAACAGCACTAAGTATCACAATAACACAATGGGACTACAATTAGTCTTTGGCTTCTTTATGGGACTTAAATTATTACTGAGATTGTATAATTAAGTTGAATCATTGAAGTTCAACATCCAAGGTGATTTATCCATGGGACTTTTAACTGCATATTAACTTAGATTTTATCATCACAATTCATGCAATTGGCAATTCAAAACTTAGGAAATGATGTAGAGGGATTCCACATCAACATTTTCTTTTGAATTACAAATGGAACTTATATTCACCATTTTTAAACTAAATGTAAACAAATACATGCACGATAAATCAAAATACAATGCCATATCACATAAAATAACATGAACATATAAACCATCACAAACTTCATGAGAAAGATTAAGTGGATGCATGTACTGTATAGTTTGGAAAATGATCAAGTTTATTTATGAACCAAAGATTTTACACTAGTCTTACCAACATTTACTATCTTTTTTTCCCCTTAAAAATACAATTTTTATCACTAAAAACAAGTCACAGGGATATAATCATCACTTCTGTTCTTAAGGACCACAAACCATAAACAAAGGGAGGTCAATCACAGCTAGGCAATAATATATAGAATAGTCAAAGCTGACTAAAAATCATAAATGCAATTTATATGGAATGTTGCTCTCATTCTCTAAAAAAAAACCTTTTTATAAGCCCAATAAATCATTACTGTTGTTTCTTTTCTTTTTTTGATTCATGCTGCAGAAAAAAATGCCAAAATTTAAATTGGTTCCTGATGAATTATTACAATATTTAACTTTCAAAGATGTATGTATGTTCTACTGATTTTAATGGTATTTCTGACGATTAATGTTTGTAGCTATTGATACTTTGCTCTATGCCAAACTATTCATATATTGCACACACAAGAATTTAGATGAAATTGGACGGAATTTATAATTTTATTCATGAGTATCCTTCTGCAACAAAACTTACTCTGTAAACTCTCCTTTTATAAGTCATTCAAAAATTAAAATTAAAAAATTGTACATGTTTGTTGAGATTAAACCAAGTAAATAAATTGATATAAATAGTTTATATACAATGCACATGAATACGGTATATATATACAATACATACATATATCATAATTATTATTTAGACAGTTTGGCACTAGCTAACATTTTAGAACATAATATCACCATTTATACAATCATTGTCATGGTTTATCAATAAAAACATCATTTAACATTAACATGATTAAATGTGTTTCATTTAAAACATATATATGATATTAGTCACACAAATTCATGTCTTATTTATAAATCAATTTACTGATTATTGGAAAGTATACCACAGAAAAGAAAAATTATTTACTGAAATTTAAAAGAAAATAAATTTTGGTCTTGAATAAAAATTGGAAACATGGTTATGCAGTGACCACTGATGGTTTAACATTGTCCTTTTATATACAGTAGAATTTCATTATTTCAAACACTGGTATTTCGAATACCATGGATATGTTGTATTGATCAATATGGAAGTCTAAAAACTTTGTTATCTAGAATTTTTGGCTATCTCAAATTTTATCCCAGTCCCATCAAGTTTCATCCTAATAAACATCAGGGTTCTTGAGTCAATATATTGTTGTCAAATGGCAATGTGTTGACTCTGGAATCTGACATTGTCAGGACAATTAAGGTCGATATTACAAGGTTGGACTTCATTTTAAATTGAAAAGAATCTTCAACAGCATTCATCATAGGGTGATTTGTCAGTTTTCGTGATCGCAATTTTATAAACTATCTTGTTTTGAAATTCAGATTTTTTTTTTCAATTTATCTTTCGAAAAAAGAACAAAATAGTGAGTCACTTTGTCAGGTAAATCTTTTGGCTGGGGTCAGTTTGATTTCCTTTACTTCAAAAACAATATGAATTAAAAAAAGAAAATAAAAAAACACAAACTTTTCTATTAAAATTAAATCATAATTCTTAGCTTACCTATGCAGACTTGAAATCACAAAAATTTACTGGTAGGGTGCTTGGTTCGATTGTTATGGTAAAAAAATATATTATTGGTTGTTTGTGAAAAAAATATTCTCCATAGAAAATTTTTACTTTCGCAAAATTATATTCTTAGAGTCAGTGTGCTTTCAAAGATGTATAAAATTTTAAAAATTGATAATTGTTAGAATAGGCTAATTCAGAGAATTTGTGTCCCAAACTTAAGGGAAAAGAAGGGATTAATTACCATTTCTAGGCATGAAAAAATGAGCATTTCAATCAGGCCAAGCCACCTTAATCATAACATTGGTACATAGATGATTTAACTTTTTTTTTTAACATCAGAAATATCAAATAACATTTAAAATGTACCCTTCTTGTAAGTTGTACCCTTTTAGAATTAAATTTCATTACAGAGTCTACTAAAACTCAAAGGTTAAAGATATAAAAACAATAAATTCACAAAAAACATTTAAAAAAATAAAAACAGCATGATTTACTGGAACAATGAGTAAACATACATTAATATCGACACAAACTAAAAACCATTTAAATAATTTGTAATAGACTGCATAGAATATGAAAATACAATCTCTTCTGCAGAAAAATTGATTTATTGATCAGACACACTATTTTCAGCACAAAAAGCACATATAATGGAATATTTATATATATTTACTAGTAAAAATTTTGTTGCACATATTTGACGACATAATCAAAATTTCACAAATAATATAAAAGAATCTTTATATATATGGTCTTTTTCATATCAAAATGTTGTAAATTGGTATTAATTTTGAGTGATTTGACATACCATTAAGTCAAAAAATCTTCGACTTCACAAGCATTTTAAAAAATATGTGATTGAGCTTTCATTTTCTCAACATATATGTATAGTTTGAGGCCTTACAAAAAATCAAAACACCATTTCTTGTAAAGCTTAAAATCTATTAAACAAGTAAAGAATATTCTTTTTTTTTTTGTTTTAAAACCAAAAACTACTTATGAGATATAGTGTGATATTGAAAATCACGTTCTCTACAGCAAAGTTAATTTTTCGTCTAATCTTTTCCCGTCCTCCCGTATAGCCTTTTTACAGAGGTCTAACTGTCTAAAATTTCAATTTGCTATCTGCGGGCGAATGTCACGAGTAGCCTAGTTTACTACATGTTTTATTATGCATATTTTGGATCTTAATGCTGCCGATATCTAGAGCATTACACATATTTTAATAAAAGTGTGGTGCGCCGTCATTTCAGTAGACGTCATTATCACTGTCGTTTTCACGGGAATCGCATCAGAGAAAAATCACTATATTTCTGTTAGTGCTTCAAATATTACTAAATTTTAATAACAGAATTTTATTTGAGAAAATTGTTGAATTAACTTTTAAAAATCAATGTTTAAACTTTTGAATCCACATGCTTTTGCTTAATGTTGCGCCGTACCTCTCCATCAACGATAAAAATACCGATAATTTTAGTAGAAAAATTACAGAAATTTTGCCCAAAATTTATTGATCTTATCATATTTCTGTGAAATTTTATACAAATGGCTTATAAAAATAGCACAGTGTTAAACCTGTTTAAAAAAAAAAAAAAGAAAAAGAAAAAAAAATTAATGGATTTATTTTTTCAGATTTGACTAGTCAAGGAAAAGTGAAACTTGAAAAAAAAAAAAGTAAAATCTGGTTATTAGAAAAAAATATCAATTTTAAAAGAATTCAATCAAAATGGAAAATTGGATCGATAGAACATTAAGCTTAAAAAGATGTCCTTTCTTTTCCCACAATGTTTGATTACAATTAATGAGGAGAAATCAAGTATTATTTAAAAGGTGACATTATAAAGGACATCATGCAGAACCAAAACTATTTATATTTCATTTAGTTTATTGCTTCTTGAGTTATTAATCCTAACAGTATTTAGCTTGTTTTTTTTTTAATGTGGAGATAATGGAATTACCATGACAAAATAAGCAGCTGCAGTCATTGCAAAGCATATCAGAACAGAAAAAAAAATTGTTAAAAAAAATATCTGGAATAAACACATAATTTTACCCCCTTTTAAAATGAAACTAAACTTTATCTACTTCCTTGTCTGCTTTAGTTCACAAAACCCAGACTTTATATTTTGACAGTACCCTGGTACTAAAACTTAATCTTACAATAATCATTAAATATCCTAGTAGCTATCTTCAAACTTGACTTTCACGATCCTCATTTTCTTCTGAAGGCAACAGTGAAGCTTTTGAAGAAGCCCGACTACCGTGTCTACTTTTCTTGCTCTTTTTCCGTTTATGTTTGCTTTTCTTGGTCGACCCTCCCTCCCTCTCGGGACTTTTCGAAGGCTTGGGGGGCTTTGCCAAGGACTCGCTTGTTTCGAGTTCTGTTCCTTTCTGAGAAATACTCTGTGAACTACTGACTTTTGATATCCTCGAGGTGTCCTCTGTTTCGGAGTCCATCTCCTGTAAGGAACAGTCTGCTCCTCCCTTTGAGGATTTTGACACTGTTGACTCCTCCACCGTTGTTGTGGATCTTGAGGAATATTTAGAGGTTTTTGAGGACACAGATTCTGCCCCTCGAGATACCCTAGAAGCCTTTGATGAAGACTCCACACTTCCTTGACTCGTGTAGCCATCTTCTGACTTGGAGTAAAAACTAGGTTTATATTCAGAGTCCGACTTGGACTTAGAACCGTCCGACTTGACACTTCCCGACTTGGTACTGCTTGTTTTAGAACTTGCATAACCTGGCGTATAGGCAACATTTGGCACATTGTCCCAGTGTAGCTTTTTAACTTCTACAGTGGGTTTAGAGTCTTCCAAAAACATTTTATGATGAGTGTTCCTAGAGGAGTCCATTGTTCCATGTACTGAAATATCAGTCACTGACATACCTCTCTTCACACTATCACTGGGTTTCATCCCCTCCAAGTCACTCTCAGAATCATCGGTGGGGGAAGATTTTTTCATCAACACAAGGGGGGAGACCCTGTTATAATTGAATTGTTTGGTGGTAGCCGATTTGGGGCTAGATTTGGGGGTTCCTGCGGGTTTTTTCACAGTCCTCTCCCCCGGTGCCCTATGTTTGACCCCGTTAGGGATCTGATGGTTGGAGGTAGGAGAACCACCACCCATCAAAGCGGGACTTGAATGATTCTGTATCACAGTTTTGCCAGGTTCCTCCTTTCCAATGTAAGGGGATAACTTTTCTATAAGATTTGGATCTGTCACAAAAGTTTTACCCTTGGTAAGGTCGATGTCTCGTTCCCATGCCAACTGCGCTAGTGTCATGGAGAACATTTTGGCCTTTTCGTCTTCGTCGCTGGAATAATCGGACTCATTAAACGACAACTTTCTCTTGCGCTTGATTCTGCCCAACTGGAATGGCTCTTTCTTTCCTTTATTTTTGTGTTTCTTCAACTGTTTGATGACCTCTTTTCCAAATAACTGAAAATTAAAGATTTTTTTCAATAAAAAATATTACACATTTTTCTATTCATTAATAGTTCAGAGAACTACACCGTATAAGCAGAATTTTTAGCAAGGATTTAATTTTGGCATTATTAATGAGGGTGCCAAGATCGCTAAAATTGAATATTGCAAAAAACTTAATAACGCTTTATTTGTGATAGCTTCTTTAGTGAGCTTTTTAAAATCGCTAGAATTACATCTCACTAAAAATAAAATACATGTACCAATTTTTAAGGAAAAATTGCTAAATTTGCATCTCACTAAAATTTCCACTTATATGGTATGTTTCTGACATTTTGATGCAAAATTTATAAAGATTCATTTGAAATTCATAGGCTTAATTTAAATGATGAAAATATAGAGTGCATTATCATACACACAGTAAAGAGTTCACTTTAATACTGGGTCAAAGTAGAAATTTTATTGGCTCTGATCAATGATTATTTATGATCCTTAACTCTTGATTTTTTGGGTTTGTTTTTATTTACACAGTTCAGCAATTTTGAATATCTTATAGACAACCTTGGAATTTTTCATAGCTTTCATTGATTTGAGACAATAAATCAATATAGCATGCTAAAAACAATGAAACATGCAGTTCGATCTAGTTTTCCCTGAAACCATCTATCAATTAAATGAAAAAAAGTTAGTGATCAACATATTCACATGCAGTTATTGCCTTTCAAAAGCCAATTGTTAGGTCATTTTCAGAAAAATTGTTTCAACATGAATTTTCATCAAATGGAAAAATGAATTTTTTTTTTCCTCAAATGATTTCCCCAATCATTATATCCAAAGGTTCTTTAGAATGTGTGGGCATAAATACTCTGTTCATTAAAACATTTCTTAACATAACATAAATTACACTGAGTATAATTCTTTTCATTGGAACTTTTTGTAAATGGTAAAAATGACCATCTTATTGGCCAATGAAATTCTCTGTAACATAATGATAAGTGAATCAACCATGACATCTTCATCTGTACACCAGATTGGTCCATATGTGATCTACAATCAAACAAATCCAACTCGGGTGTAATTGTGTGTACTAAATGGCTGTTTTCAATTTTTTTTTTTGGCTTTATGGGTTTTGCTTCTGAAAAGCTGTCAAAATTAAAACTACATCACTACAATGTAGTGACTTTAGAACGAATGTGAAGACATGATTGATGTGTACTGACTGAATATTACAGAGATGAGTGTGCTTATTGACACAAAATATATAGTACCTAGAAGGTGACTTTGAATCGGGGGTGGGGGTGGGGGGGTGTTTACTGAATGGAAAAAGACTTTTCTTTAGTAAATTATTGAGAGAAAGACTTGCCAAAATGATAATGTAATAAAATCTTATTCCAAATGGGTTTTTTTCCAATAGAAATTCTCAAGTTTCTCTTCATAAAAAAAATATTAATTATGGATACTGTAAACTAACTTTCACAGATTTCCTCTTTTCACAAAAAAGAAAAATTAATTTTGGATATAGTACTAGTAATGCTGTATTAAATTGAACACTACATGTTTCCAGTTCAAATTTCACCTATATCTAGATAAATCTTATGACAAATCTCACAACAGTTATTACTGGAGATTGTAAGCATTAATTAGTTTCTAAAAAAAGTAACAGCACAGCCAGTTAGAAATATGTACACATAAAAATATGAATTATTAGATGAATAAATAATGGTAAAATTAGGAAGAGTAAGGTCTATATATGCATGACAAGAGATAAAAAGAGGTACAGAAACTCTTAGATTATTTAACAAATAAATAAATTAAGGTTTGCTATACAATCACACAGCCAAGAAAATATTATATTATGTTAAATATTCAATGATACATCATAATTAATCAAAATTCAAGTTCTAAATATATATTTGCAGGAACTTGTTGCTTAAAATAAAGCTGACACTTAATGCCTATGCTGCGTACCTTCCAGTTAGCGATGGCGCCCTTGCGCTGCCTGGCCTTGGTCTTGCTGGACGTTTTGATGACCATCAGGCCACGCTGTTCCTCTACCTGTTCTGTGATTTCTGCGAGGTTCTCTTTTGGGGGACCCAACATTTTTATGGCGTACATCTTTTGGAAATTCAGCAGCTGTTTTCTGGAGAAGCCGCGTTCTAAGACTACAACTATTTTAGCCCACTGTCAAAAGAAAATTGTCCAATAAATAGACTCTATCAAAACATTTGTTAAGTCAACCAAATTTTTAAATAATCATCTCCTCTTGCAAAGATGTTTTTCATTTTTTCCTACTGAGTAAATAATGTTCATGTGCATTTTTGAGGTCAGTAGGTCAAAAGTCAAGGTCAGAATACATACATTGCAACAGTTTCAAGATGATAACTTTATTTTTCTTTCAGCTTTTAAATTAAATTAAATAGCCTATCATTACTCTCAATGTCTTTAAAAAAGACCCCTGAATGGAGGCAAGGTCAAAAGAAAAGTCAAGGTTAAAAAAGGGTGCTCTTATCAATATGAATCAGCATATAAGTCTGATAAAAATACATTTTCTTTAAGAATGACATTAATGCAAATTTAAGAGTACGGTCAAGGTCAAAGGAAAGGTCAAGGTAAAACTGTTGCTGCCAGTTGAGAAGCGCTCATCAATATGTATTGGCAACTGAAGTTTGATCGAAGCATTTTAAATCTAAAAGCCAAGTAAACCCACCTGCTTCCTCCATTCTTTTTCTGATTTGGCTATGACCATTGTGTAGGTGTTACCCATCATGGCTATCAACATGTTCAGTAGTAGAATGGGAACCAGCATCATAAAGATGGCAAACACTATCTTCGTCAGCCCGGAATATTTTGTGTAATTAAAATCCTGGTACTGAAAATAGTAATACACTTAGTTTAGCATAAATGACCCTTTTATCACAAATAACATTTACTTCTTGTAATGAACTCCTGCAGTTGTCAATTTTTTTTTGAAATTTACTCAAAAATTTCAAAATATCTTCTCCGAAATCAGCTTCCTCTTTGCAGTCATCTTAATCAATTCCAAATTTATCACTGCCAATTTTATTTGTTTGAGAAGTAAAATTGCAAAAGTTTCAAACTGCAGAAATTATTTGGTATTCCCCTGTATGACTGCACGGAAAAATCCTGTCAAACAATCGGACTGCATAATTTTTTTTTCTCCATAAAATATATAGTTTTTTATAAGTAAATAACAAATTAATATATAGAAAGACCAACCGAAACACTGTATGTAAAATTAGCACAAGCACATCTTGTCCTTGTGTCTTCAATAATGACCCCATGGCTGTGCATCAAAAGGCCAAAGCCTAGCTAGCACAATCCTACAGCCTAGCACATTCAAAGTTATTGTAGGAAATTCAGTGCAAAATGAGTTGCATATGACGATTACAGATTCATATATAGTTAATTGAAAGGTTTTTGCTCTTCTATTCAAAACTGACAAATCCATTAATGACCATGCATTATTCCTGCAGGCTCATTATATATGTCAGATTAAAGAAATATAGTTGCAATTAAAAGATTAATAAAACCACATTGACTACATATTCCATTTATAGAAAAAATACAATGTAAAGTAAAGGGAAAATACAACAATTTTATAAATCTAAATTCAACATCAACATATTTTGTGTGCCATTACCTTGTTTATGATCAACACTGATGTTTTCAAGTTACATAATAAATATTTGAGAAAAAATATTAATTTATAAGTACATTAGTACTTATAATGGACTGGCTTAGAACTAAACTGAAATAATCTAAAATACTGCATTAAAACAAGAATTGAAAGGTTCGAAGGAAAGGGATCATTATTCCTAAACTAATCTGCACCTAAAGAAAACTAGCTTAATGAATCTAGACATTCTATGTATCTATTTTAAAGAATATAACACCCTCATGATTTTTTTTCTACCAGCTAGTCTGAAGGGTAAAACTGGTTGAGTGCAAGGTTGAAAGGTCAAGTACAATAAACAGGTTAAAGGTGAAATGTGCTTACAACAACAAAACATCTATTGTAATGTGAATGCATATTTGTGCAATGAAAAGGTGCAAATTTAGTAAACAAAGAAAAAAATTGCTGTTGAATTTTAAAAAGTACAATATTTATAAATGAATTTTGTTTAAAAATGAATTTCTTGGTGAAATTCTCGTGTACCTGTGAATTGGTTCCTCCGCGGCTAAACTATGATGCATGCATGGAACAAAAACAACTTATATACACCTATACACAGAAAAGTGGTCATGTGATCAGGGTCATGCACTATGGCCAACCAATGATATCGTCTTACATCATGCTTGAAAGGGGCAAGGATTATGGGATATATATATATGTGGGATTAGGAACCATTAGAATATGCTTGGGATAAGGGGTGAATTTAAGTCACAGATGAGTGGGATTTTCATAAAACAAAATGAATTGGGAAATCTTCTGAAACACAATGATTTCTGAGTCTGAAAAATTATGAGATTAATTAATTTTCATGCATCGCATTTACTGAAGGGTTGCATACTGTGAGGTAAATGAAGGTGGAAATATCAAAGATGATCGAGGCATGACAAAATGAACAGTGACTGAAGAGGACTGGAATAAATCTTAGTGTGTATTGATTTAAATATTGACAAAACTTTATTTCCTACTCAATGGCACCCCTAAAAATAATGAATTTAAGCTATCAGAATTACTATAATAATACATAATACGTAAAATTATTTTCTGGCAGTAAACATTGTAAAATCACACTCTGTCAGTATTTCTGAATCAGACAGCCCCAAATTAATGAGAAAAATTATGAATCCAGATACAATAATTAGTACAAAAACTGATTTAATTCAAGTCCTACAATTTTCCATTTCTCCTCATTTCTAGACTAATTTATAAATTATTGATTTAGGCCTTAAAAAATATACTAGAAAAGATGTGGTGCTTGAATACGCAATACAAGCAGACATTTTAACAAGCTGAAAGAGCAGATCTATTTTTTTTTTCAAGACATATAACTATATTTATTGTTTTTATAGAAAAGCTAGCAGCTTTATGGTTAAATAGTGTGTACTGGTAGTTTGGTTAGATACAATTATTTGATGCATTATTATTACAAATCATGAAGAACTTCAGAACTGTTATAGTGCCTTTCTCAAAGCATGAAATTCCCCAAAGCTAGAAGTGGTTCTATTGCTGGAATCTAAAAATACCTTGAATTCCCCCAAGGTCATCTGGAAGAGGGTCAGGACGGTATCTCCGATGTCGTCAAAGCCCTGACTCTGGTTACTGGTGTTCCCGCGGAACAGGAAGTAGAATGCTGTCAACGAAAATCAAGAAATTCACAGCAAGCTGCACACATATTACAAAAGGACAATGAATTGCTGGGAGTTTAATTAACAACCACATGTATTGCATTAAAACTTAATGATTTAATAAAAATTAAATTACATGTATCTATTTCAGTCATTCAAATTACAAAAATATATTATAATACTTAAAGATTTACAGGGAAATACAAATTGTATATCCATACTAGATAACTAGTCTTGTTATTGTGTTTCTTTAAATTATCCCCCCCCCCAAAAAAAAAATATACTGCAGCTTCATCCCATAGATCATTTGATGTCATAAAGTTAGATTGTTATTCAGTGCAGTAAAAGTTTCATCTGAAATTGAGAATAATTTTTTTTTCATATTAAAACACAGCATTACAAACCTTGTGTGAATCCCGTGAGAAAAATAACATAAATAATGCCGAATCGAAGGAGGTCACCTAGCAACATTTTGTAGATCATGGTGACAAAAGGTCCTGTTAGTTTAAAGGTCCTGCAAGAAGAAAGGTCAAAGTGCAAAGGTCACAATGCAAACCAACTGTGCAACAGAGAGTTCACAATCATATTTAGTCTACAAAAACTCAAGAATATCAACTGTTTCATTTTACACACATTGGTATCATATTTCTTTTTATTGGGGGGGGGGGGGGGGGGGGGTTGAAGGAAAATAAAAACATTGGATAAAGGTTCAAACTAGGTGTTCTGTTCACACAATCCTGTATGTAGGTATCACAGCACACTATTTATTTTTGGTGTTGTTCAATGTATACTAAGCTAGTACAAAGAATTTTAAACGCAATCTCTATTTCTAAAAATATTTATGAATGTGTGTACAAATGTCTTTAGGTGGAGAATTGCAGTACAAGAACTCGCCAGGATGGAAACATGTAGTAATTATGTTCCCCAAACGAAGTTGGGGAACATATTGTTTTTACTCTGTTTCTTATTATTATTATTATTTTTCTTCTTCTTCCTGGGTACTTTTTTGTCCTGGAGTGATCTTTTAAACTACACATCCGACTTAGGTAAAACCTTTTTAGGGTCAGTAGGTATGTTATGTAAATTTGCGGAACATTTTGCTACGTGCTTGCAATTGCAACACTGAAATGACCGATCTTTTTATATTTTTGATGAAATGCTTTGAAACTCATTATAAGGATATAATAGTAGCATAGTATGACATGGTCAAAATACAAGATCTCACGCGCATGCACGTGCGCTTCGCTCTGATTGGCTGAAACTAAAGTCTCAATATCTTTCTTGTTTTTTGACGAAATCCTATGAAATTTTGAACATAGCCATGCATTAGGATATCCTAAAACATGATATATAGCAATTATCATGAAAACACGTGCATGCACGTGCGCTTTAATCTGATTGGCTTAAACTTGAAATAGCTATAACTCCCTTGGTTTTTAACCAAACAGGATGGGATTTGGAACATAAGTAGATATAATGAACTTCTACAAGAAAGTGTGGTCACCATGCACATGAATACACGTGCCTGTACGTGCGCTGCATTCTGATTGGCTGAAACTTTAAACAGCAATAACTCCCTTGGTTTTCAACCAAACAGGGTGGGATTTAGAACATAGTTAGATGTAATGGACTTCTACAAGAAGGTATGGTCACCATCCTCATGTTTGCACGTGCGTGCACGTAAAATAAGTAAAATCAAATATACACTTGAATGAGCGTATTTTTTTAATTCTTTTGGATTAAATACTTAAATATTTAGTATATTAAAATATATAAATTGTGTAGACAAGCTGATATGGTCATTACGCAGATGCATTCATATGCGCACGCGTGCAATGCTAAAATTAAAATGAACTTGGTTCACTTTTGGTAAATGTTGTTAAAGTCTCAAATACATAGAGTTTGTCTTATTTAATGAGGCTTACATGGGATATGGCACCAAAAGGAAGTTGGGGAGCGTTTGGGGAACATCTGTAACGGTCCCCGTTACAATTAGCACTAGTTAACTTTCATTTCTATTTCAGTGGTGGGAGATGGTAACAATAAACAAGAGGCCCACGGGCCTTATAGGTCACCTGAGTATCATGCAACAACTTTCAAACAATTAAAATTGGTTCGTGTTTTCAACCAGAGGCCATGAAATTCACAATTCACAATTTTGAAAGAGGCACCATTGCTCCTCATAATTATGAACTTAGCATGCTTAGTCTATTTACCTAATACCGTATAATCCCTATTTACTGCCCCGGGCGCTTAGAAAATTGCAAAAAGGGGGCGGTTATTTTGGTGTTCTTTTTATGATATTTAATTTCATGTTTTTAATCGTTTCAAAATAAAAATGAATACAAAAAACAAATAAGATAAAGTTTAACTTTACTTTAATACTTTAAGTGTAAATAATCCACCAAAATTATGCTAAATTGTTCTTTTTCCACTGAGAAATTGGATGATAAACAAATTTCATTGTCACTTTCTTCATTTTTTTGAAAGGATTCTAGTTTATTTTAATCACATACAGGGGGGCCCTTATTTCCTGACAATTTTGCAAATTTTATCATAAATGTATGATAAAATGCATTCCACTTTATAACCAGTTGTGCACCTCATCCCAAGGAGCAGATTTCAAAATTTTGCATTTTAATTTATTTTCAGATTTCAAAGCATTAATTTATATGAACCCCCCTCCCCCCCCCCCCCCCCCGACCAGGGGCATAAAAAATAATCATTTTGCTAGATGCACCTTTCTTCATCATAAATATATATACTTGGATCATTGGCATAAAACCCAGGAGCAAAGAAAAGATTTTCAAAGATTTAATGTATTTTCACTATGTAATCAATAGAGCCCCGCCCTAACACCAGAACCCCTGACCCTGGGGCCATAAAATTCACAATTTTGGAAGAGGCACTCTTGCTCAACATAACTATGTGTTTAGTTAGTTCATTTAATACCCAGGGGCAGAGAAGAAGATTTTCAAAGAATACATGCATTTTCACTATATGATCAATAGAGCCCCGCCCTAACACCAGAACCCCTGACCCTGGGGCCATAAAATTCAAAATTTTGGTAGAGGCACTCTTGCTCAACATAACTATGTACTTAGTTAGTTTACTTAATACCCAAGAGCAGAGAAGAAGATTTTCAAAGAATAAATGCATTTCACTATATGATCAATAGAGCCCCGCCCTAACACCAGAATCCCTGACCCTGGGGCCATAAAATTCACAATTTTGGAAGAGGCACTCTTGCTCAACATAATTATGTACTTAGTTAGTTTACTTAATACCCAAGAGCAGAAAAGAAGATTTTCAAAGAAATAATGCATTTTCACTATATAATCTATATAGCCCCGCCCTAGCACAAAAACCCCCGACCCTTGGGCCATGAATTTCACAATTTTGGTAGAGGACTCAATGCTCATTACATTCATGTCAACAGTTTGCCTGCTTGATGTCCAGGAGTAAAGAAGAAGATTTTTAAAGATTGCAATAATTTTGGTGGTTTTGGCCCCACCCCTCAGGCCCAAGGGGGGCGGGGACCATGAAATTCACAATTTTTGTTCCCCTTCACCCACAAATGCTGTATACAAAATTTGGTTGAAATTGGTTTAGCAGTTTCAGAGAAGAAGCTGAAAATGTTCAAATGTTAACACACAATGGACGACAAACGACGGACGCCGACGGACAAACACGGATGGCAATAGGTCACCTGAGTGACTCAGGTGACCTAAAAATTGAACATATCAGCTAATTAATTCCTTCTGAACTTTGAACTTTATCAATGTAATCAATATAAACTTTAATACATTCTAAGGGTTAAGAATAATACAGTTACACCTCATTAACTGAATTTTGATAAGACCAAGAATTCAAGGTAAAATACTTAATAAGCACTTAGCCTAGAACTCAATTCTTTTTTGACATATCCAAAGTATCTGAGATAACAGTGTCCAAGATAGCCAGGCTCAACTGTAATTATAATGACAGGCTTCTTCCAGTGGAAAGGATTTGAAGTGATTGATCTTGAAATCAATCGTAGTCTGTTTATATATTTACTGCTGGTGGGCTTGTGTGTACTGTTCAATGGGGGCTCAGAGGTGGAGAACAAATATTGACAAGTCATCAAACAAATACATGTAGCTAGTTTTATTTTGTACTGAAGAAAACATTTTATCTTAAAGGATATTCTGGCTACATATGCTTCATACACATTTTTAACAACAAACTGTAAAGATGGATGATCACTTCTATTGACTATAAATACCATTATGACAGAAAAAAAAAATACTTTATTTATACCCAAATTGAATGGGCATCCATTGTTTGCAGAATTTTCTAAACCAATCCCTAAACTTTTAGCATCTTCTTTTACCGCAATGTACCAATTTAAATCTGTGTAATCAATTATTCTTATTTTCAGTTAATGATGTATCGACTAGTTCTGTATACTTTAACGTATATGTATTAACCTATTCATGTTGGACAACATTTGTCCAGAGTGCTGAAAAAACAGGGGTGTGTCCTAATTAGGAAATCGCCAATTTTATGTTTATGTAATAAACTTTCCTGAATCTGTATACAAACATACTGTACCGGCCTGTACATAATTCGGCGTACCATAAATTTAGCGCAGTCACTGGGTATGGAGTTGTTGGTGTAGTCATGAATTAGGGCTACTTATGTCCGTGCAGTGTTTTGTATTTATAAATGATTTCTTAGCTGTATTCATGAATTAGCGCATCGTTGCCTGCGCCAAAGCCGCTAAAATATGGAGCCCGCATTTTTAAGTACACATACAGTATATCAAGCAAGTTAGTGTGCACAATACAAAAAACATTTGGCACACATTTTGGTGACAGACACACAATATATATATACTTTGTTTATTAGTAGAGAGATTACAAAATAAATAATTGTCACACTTCCAAAACAAATATATACCTAGAGAAAATGTGTTCAAAAATATGAGAAAGATGTATCCGAACTGTACCATGTCATTGAGAATCATGACATACATCATTACTACCATGGGGCCCGTGTCAGGGTGACCTCTGAAAACATGTGACCCAATATTAACCAATCAAATGTTGATGGCAATAACATGCGACCCAAAATTAACCAATCAAATGTTGACGGCAAGAACTTAAAAGGGCCATTTTAATTGGTTTACAGTTCTTCTTCTTTTCATATCCTTTCTCTCTCTTGATGTTGAAATCTGAGCATTTGGTATCAATTTTGTTATTTCTTATTTATTAATACTTCTCCAATTAAATCAAGTCTTAAATATTTTATTTATAAAAATTTTTATAAGATGCCAATGATTAATTAACTGATAAAACCTTCCACAGATATTTAATACTCTCTTATCAAAAATAAAAAAGAAAACTTTAAACAATTTCAAAATGATTTTCTGAGTGAAATTGTTTTCCCCTCATACCTGGCAAAGAATAGAAGGAACAGCCAGGAACAGGGGACTGCTATAATCATCAGGACGTCTTCTACCTGCTTCATCTCCAGGAATCGGAACGGAATACAGGCCAGGAACAGGATACAAGATATCATAAACAGCGTCTGGGCTGGCGCATTTTTCTGTAAAACGAGCGGTCCATTATTCTTTTTGCTTAGTAGTTACTCCTAGTTGTACATGCCCCCCCTCCAGTTTTTTTTTCTATATGAAGACTTTGCCAGTCATAAACATTGCTGAATGCTAGTCACGTCCCCCCCTCCCAATCAGAAGAAATCAGTTTTAGCATATCTGTGTCTGCCTTAACTGTAAAATCATGATTGCAATGTACATGCATGCACATGCAAGTATCTTGCTGACCATGAAAAAAAATTCTTCTTGACTTTGAAAACTGAATATCAAGCCACAATGTCAAAATGTAATGACCATATGCAGGACTATACAGCTGGGAATAGGGGCAGTATTGTCTTAACAAATAAAACATATCCTTTCAAAATCAACGCATTTCTAGAGTTGTATATATAGTCTTAACTCTTTACATTTTTCATTGAAGACAACACATAGAGCACTCTTAGCTGTAGGACATTAACAATTCAATATATGTACACCATAATACTCATGGTCAATAAAAAATGAAATTATAGACTGCATGGATAAGAAAAATCCTTTTCATATAGCATTTGCAAATAACTTGAAACTGACTTTATATATACATATTCTTAATTATAAAATATCAAATCACATTTTTAATTTTATCAAGAAACTATAATGTATACTTACACAATTTTTTAAGAAACTAAATATTCCCTGAGTAATGATTTCAAAGACATCAGCCACTAATGTTATAGAACATCCTATACAAGTAAGAATCTCACACACAAAACGAATCTGAAAGAGATGCAAGTAAAATGTTACAAAATTGATTTATATGGTTAACTTTATGGAATTGCAATATTTTTTTTTTTACAAAAATAACTTTATTGACTTTGAAATGATTAAAACGGACAGACCAGAAGGAACCTCTCTCATATGTATAATATTTCTGAATTGCACTAAAACTATTTTTGCTTTTAATTTTTATATTTGAATTAATTAAGAAAACAAGCTGTTTCAGGAAGTTGACTTTTTTTTAAATTGATTATTATTATTTGATAGTTTTTAAAAGCAACCATGTAAGGAGAGAATAAAGTTGGGGAAAACATTTCTGTATACCCAATATTCAATACTTCTTTGATACTTACAATGTCTGTATAACTATTTACGGCAAGAAGGTTTGATTTGGGTCTCAAATATACAGCCACACTTATTAAAATCAATTGTATAAACGCCAAAATTAACCGCACAAAAAACCGCCTCTGTCAAAAAAAAAAAGAAGAAAAAGATATGTACTTTATCATTCAAATTCATATTTTCGGTCATGTGTACATGTATTTTATATGCTAAATACAGTAAAATATATAAATTAACATTGATGCTTAAACTATATTAGGATGAACTACACATGAATTTAATTTTTCAAAACTTTCAATATTTGATTCAAAAGTTAACTTTCAATATTTTTAAATTTATACACTCCTGCTCTAAATCTTTATTACACTACTCGACTTAAAGTTAACTTATGCATGAGGAATCTTTCATCTGATTGGCTATGAACTGCTGCATAAGCAGCACTGAACCAATCAGGAAGTTCCAATATAAAGGCACATGACTGACTAACCCTGGCAAAAGCCTTCCATTTCTCATCCAGAAGCTGCCTCATGACTCCCCCCTCCAACATCTCCAGATGTTCGTCGTTCTCTCCGTTAATGATAATCATCAATGCAGAGTTCCAATCTACAACACGTTAAAAAGTTATATGACTATATGGTTTGAACGACACTATATTTTACAGGGTGAACGTATAAGTATCTATATGTTGAGTTTATCCATCAGACCTTGATCATTTGCATAATTATGTATGAAAAGTGAAAATTAAAAAATCATGCCTTGATATCTAAGCACTGATCAAGTTAGGATAAGTATTATATGTCCTTCCAAAAGCATTATTTTCCTGAAGAATTGTATGTCCTTTTTGTGACTTTTCATAGACTTGAGTTTTATTTCAGTAAACATAACTTATAAAGTAGCAGGACTTTTTTTTAATTATTATAAGTTCAAATTAACGCACTGATAAATTGAAGAAAAAATCTGTCATTGAGAACTCATATACCACTTACTTGTATCTCCAGTGGGACCTATGGAGTCTAAGGCCAGTAATGGGTAGAGTGAACATGTAATATTACTGTAGCGCCACAACTCCTGAAATGTAATAGATGTAATCAAGCTTAAAAAGAGCCAGTAGTGAATATAGAGAACATGTAATATAAGTGGAGTTCCACAACTCGTGTAATGTAACAAATCAATGTAATCAAGCTTAACAGAGCCAGTAGTGAATACAGGACAAGTAGTGGATATAGTGAAAGCGCAATATTACTGTAGCATCACATCTCCTGTAATGTAACAATTACGCTAACAAATGTTAATTACTGTAAATCACTTTTTATTTGCGAGAACTTTATTTTCACGTAATTACGTGAGAGGGTATGCTCGTGAAAATTTCATTCTCGCATGTAATAAAATTTCATAAGATTATATAGAGCAATGACCACAATTCGTGAAAATTTTGTCTCACTCATAAAGATTAAAGAGTCAATGACTATCTCGCGAAAATAAGGTGTTGCGAAAATTCAGTGATCTACAGTATCAAGCCTAGAGCCATTAGTGAATTTAGTGAATACAGGCAATGTTTAACTATAGCAGTTTAACTCCTGTAATGTAACAAATGTAATCAAGAATATACAGGTCCATAACTGGTAAAGTGAAAATTAATAATTTTGTAGCCAAAGTTAAGATCAAAGGGTCGATCAAGTTACAAAAAACTTTTTTAAAAAGGGCATGTTTTTAGGAATGTAACATCTAAAAATCACAGCCATAACTTCAACTAATCAAAAGCTACATGTGTATATGGACAAGGTGAAAGTGACTTTACTGACAAACACACAGCTAGACAGAATAACAGCTAGGGCAAAAATAACTCCCAAATCTTCAGTACAGGGACATAAAAATTTACCATTAACACATGAAATGTAATATATTACTGCATTTCAAAAGATCACTTTATCAATATTTCAATCACTGACAAATGTTTTGTGCAGGATGTCTTTTTTCTTGACGTCTTCCATTTTCCAAATGAACTTTAAATTAATGTCAGCATCAAAATAGCATACCCGTACAAATTTTTTTCTTTTATCCCAAACTGATTTTTTTCCCCCATGAAGTCATTAAATTCTCTTAGTGTACGTCATATAAATTTCATATCAAACTTTAAAAGAATGGCATGAAAAAGCTCTGGGGGAAGCAATAAGACAATGGTAGCATTGATTTCAAATTACAGGTTGTTGAGCGCACAGGAAACACGAGTTGTTATGACTTCTCTATTAATTTGACGCCATCACTGGCCATAATATGCCTGTCATGACACTGTCCGGGTTACAGAAACGTTTATTTACCAGCGGCTATGTTGGCGCTTTGTTGTCATGGCGGTTCCATTTACACAAGAAATTAAATTTAAACATCTCAGAAGTAATTCCAACTTCACAAATACCTTCCTATTGACACTGTCAAGGATCAGTCTGTAGAATTCAATTATTACAATCTACGACCACCAAGCTCTGTCATTGATTGGGGTGGAAATGCAAGGTCACAAAATCACCTATATCTGTCTGTCAATTTCTATTTTCGATTATGTATAAACATTGGACCTTAAGAATTTAAACAAAAGAGTTCTTGAATAATTTTACAAAATTAATTATTTTCTACAACAGATTTAACACACATTAACCAAGAGGTCATCTGAAAAAATGCTAATATTTGTCCCTATATAGTTAACAAAATAAACACTGCACAAATGACGCACAAAGTTAATTAATCTGTAAGTACAATAATTGATTTTGTTTGTACTGATAATTATGCTACAATTTGTCTTGCTCTTTTAGCACTCAATAATAGTTCAAGCATAATCCATAACTGATACTTGATAGAAAAAAAAAAATACAATTGAGAGTGAATTGTGGGAGTTGATCTCCAGTTCTCAATTGTTTAGAATGAAAACCCATCAAGTAATTTAATTTTCAAAGAGAAATAACTAAAATCAACTCAGAGCTTCAAATTGGATGACATGAAAATTTGAGAAATTGATAAATGCTACACTAAAGCAATGCAACAACTGTATAGTTTTTTTTTTTTTTAAACAGAAAAAAATCATCATGATCTTTAATTTCCAAAAAAATATTTTGCTTTAAATAGACAAATGAATGAATGCATACACCTATAATTCAAATGCAGTGAAACTGTTAAATAATGTCACGATTGTCACCACTAGTATATTAACCCAGCTAGCATTTATTGGGGAAAAAAAACTAGGAAAAGATGAATGAAATCAATTTTTTGTTCACAAGTTCTGCCACCTGAGGTAATGGATTAATTGATCCATCAGCCTTAAATGCTCTCAAATCATGGCATTAACTCAACACCTTGGGTCATTTATTTCAAATTGCATCATTATCAGCCATAATTCATCAAAGGGGGAGAACTCCTTGTATATAGAAATGCCAAGGGGAGGTAAGCGTTGGTTCATAAGAAACAGGAAATAGATGACTACCAGTCCACACCTGACATTATGCATACAAAAGGTGGCTGGTACAATGTCATTTACATTGATAATCAGGACCATTAATCAGGCATTATGGTAGATTATTTGGGTTTCTTTTCCCTATCAAGACTTGGAATTTCTTTCTTTGCAATCAAAAATGTTGAAGGAATTCCAGTCCATAATTTGTCATTTAAATTAAGTGCAAAGTTAACATGCAGACAAGATTAATATACTTGTCTGGTTGCACTGAAAAACCCAGATACTTGTAGAATCATTTACTTGTGATCAATTATGTATACACACAACTGCTTAGGAAATTGCTGATAGATAAGGCTTTAGTTTGCATGGAACATTTGTCAAGTTCTAGATGACACTCAAAGACATTAAGCCACAACTTTTATCCATTATGGAACTACTTTAAAATTTGGTCCATTCTTTACAAGACATGCAAATTTTCTATAATGAACTAAATTTGAATGTTGATAACTGTTTGAGATAACCTTGCAAATAGACAACTGACAAGACTGGGTGTCTTCTGAATGGTGAATCATCAAGGTTTGGAATGAGTACATACATATTTTATAAAAGAATAATTTCCTGTGTCTTCGAAATAGTGATTGGTCATATACAGGGTTTGGATTAAATGTGAAAAAAAAACACTTTAGCTTATACAGGATGTGCAGCCAAAGGCAATGTACAGTTTGAAGTTTTTCAAATGTAGGTCAAACTCCAAGGTCAGGGTTACGAGTTCAAAAGGAATATAAATGTGAAACATAATAGCTTACCCTAGTACCAACCATTCAAAAAATTTCAAAGAGAAGATCATATTCTAGGGTCAAAGTCATGAGATAAAAAAAATAATGGTTACTAGGAAACCCAAACAGCAACCATTAAAAAGTTATAGGCAAGGATTTTTTTATTTTTTTTTTATTTTTTTTATGTAGGTCACATCTAATGATCAGGGTAAAGTTGCAGTTATCTAAAGAAAAGTCTTGTCACAAGGTATACACACTTGATATGTGGAAGTCCTAAAAACCAACCATTCAAAAGATGTGGTCAAGGTATTTTTTTTTTTAAGTAGATCAAGGTTGAAAGGTAAAAAAAAATCCTGGTACCTATGGAAAGGGTTGGACACATGAAATACACATGTGACAAATAAAAGCCCTAACTCAAACATTTTAAAAGTAATAGCCAAGGATACAGTCTGGAAAATGTTTGCAAAAGAAGGTCAAACTCTAAGGTCAAGGACAAGAATGCATATGTGAAATATGAAAAAAAAACCAATCATTGAAAAGTTATGAGCAAAGTTTTTTGCTGACAAACAGGTTAACATACAGAATGCTGGAAAGAAGAAAACCTATACTGATATGTCTGAAATCTTAAATTATGGAGGCATGATGAGATTATGAATAAAAAGAACATTGACTATAAAAAACTGAAGGTCAGGTAGTACAATGGTCAAGATTTGATCATGTAGCTGCATGTACTAATTTAATGATTACTGACCAATCATCTGGAGTAAACAAGGTCATGCTGTACAAAGTTAATATAGGTAATAAAAAGAAAATTTTAAAATGGGCTGAAAAAATGTCAACTCAGGTACACATTACACACTGAAATGTTTTGACTTAAGTCTGACAAGATCTAAAGCATGAACAATGATGAATTTAATTAGACTTAGGCATACTTGAAGGATACCCAGGTATATATCCAAATATTGGTCAAATCATGTTAGAACAATTTATTAAGGTCAACTAGTGGTCAATCTTTATTCAATATTGACCTCAAATTTCACCTCTAGTTTTCCATAGTTCCTATCAATTGATAAGCCCCAACATCAATGAACTGATCAAGTTGATTGCCGGGGTATTGCCCATTTATGAGTATCCACTGATCAACAATGATGAGGTTGATCAAATATTACCGATTTACAACCTTGAAGTTTATTCACACGGCAATTTACCTAATCAAGTCTGAAACCATTACAAGAAAATTAAAGAAGTCTCCTGCTTGGAAAAGTCGTTTTGCCAATTCTCAACAAATACGACAGATCCCATACAAAAAAAAGGTACATATAGGCATACTTTTTTTGTGCCTTTTCAGTACCTAATGTGTGCCTACTATTATAGGTACAGAAAAGGCATACCTATTCTGTGCCAAAAATGAACTTAATTTTTTTCTAGTGTACCTAAAATGTACCTAATTTGGACTTTGTCATTTTACAGTGTGCCTGAAATGTGCCTACTTTAGACTTTGTCATTTTTCAGTGTACCTAAAATGTACCTAATTTGGACTTAGTCATTTTACAGTGTGCCTGAAATGTGCCTACTTTAGACTTTGTCATTTTTCAGTGTACCTAAAATGTACCTATTATGGACTTAGATATTTTCCATCTTACCTACTATGAACTTTGTCATTTTTCAGTGTGCCAGAAATGTACCTATGTTGAACTTATATATTTTCCAGTGTACCTAAAATGTACCTATTTTGAACTTAGTCATTTTTCAAAGTGCCTGAATTTAAATACTTTATTAGAAGACTGGTTCTTTGTAGCAGGGTGGGGTGGGGTGGGGTTGTGGGGGGTGGGGTTGAATTATCATTCAAACAAGTTGTGCATTTAATTTTTAATTTCATTATACTTCATATTTCACATCATTATTGCAAGTCCTCGGTATAATATAAGTGGTGTTGTGGAAAGAAAAAATGGGGAGGGGTAATAACATTGTTACTCTCAAATGCCAAATATGTAATTATCATTAATTCAATTAATCTTCTTAAGGAAAATAAAAGGTAAAGATCCATTTCTGTTCTTAAAATATGACCTAGTTTGTCTTACAGAGTTCTTAGTAACTTTGATTAACATTCTCTAAGACATAAGGGATTGTCTTATAAACACTATACAATTATATTGACCATTAACCCCCCACCCACACACACCCTCACACACTTGCTAATTTTTTTTTTACATGCCATTTTACCAACTTGTTGCATTTTGCAATACTGTGAAATATGTATATATCAATTAGAAACAGGAAATCACTTTCCGCTTGAACGAACACAATACACAGGTAATCCACAGAGAGATCAGGTATAGTCCGTGTATCTAGTGAAGTGGACACAAAGTCATGTAACCAACAGCCAAATCTGCTTAGTTACGATGCTTCTCAGTATTTTTCTTGCAGTATTATTCTTTAATTTCTTTTGTTCTTCAACAAATTAATGATAAATGAATGTTTTTAACTCTGTAAATAAACTGATAAACTATTAAGATATTAACCGTTTTAAAAACTAAATACATTTTTTTTTCAAAACCAGGTTTGCCTAGCAAACCCCTCTAGTTGTAACAGATACAACTTTGTATTATAAATTATCAGTAATAAAATTTATATGCACATGTCTATGTCCAGTAGAGGTCCCATTACGCGATCACGGCATATCTCTCTCTCTCTCTCTCTCTCTCTCTCTCTCTCTCTCTGTACGTTTTGTAAATACAAAAATGTATGGGATGTTTAAATTAACTTTATAGGGTGAGAATTTATATCCATTAGACCAGTTACTGGTGTATTTTAAAATAGACTTTGTTAATCTTTGAATGCAAAACGATGTTGATTTCCACAGTATTCTTCACTGAGTGACACAGGTGTTAATACCGGATGACCTTCACCCTGCAGAAATTGTTCGTGTATCACATGAAGTTCTCCACAAACATGACAAAAGGGTGATTTCATTAAATTTTTAGCTCACCTGAGCCAAAGGCTCAATATTAAAAATTTGTCCGTTGAAAAACTTTTCACATTTTTGACTTCTTCTCAAGAATAAATTTCACAAATGGCACAAAGTATCCTTAGAGGGGATTCTTTAAATTACCGGCCAGTTATTCAAGGGGAGATAATTAAGAAATTATAAAAAATTGATGGAATGTTTCAAAAATTTCTTACAAGAACCACTGTGCCAGGAAAGATGAAACTTATAAAATACAGGTGTTAGATTCTTTGTTAATTGACCCCTGGGGGTCACCATGGCCGACTAAAATTTTACATTGAAATACACAGGAAAATTCTTTAAAAATCTTCTTCTCAAGAACCACTGTGCCAAAAGATGAAACTTATAGGGAAGCATGTCAACTAGTGTTGATTCAAGTTTGTTCAACTCATCTGGGGGTAGGGCGGGGCCAAAATACATCAAGGATTTACATAGAAATTCATTGGAAAATTCTTTAAAAATCTTCTTCTCAAGAACCACAATGCCAGGAAAGACGAAACTTATAGGGAATTATCCTCAGGTAGTGTCGAAAAAACGTAAATGGCCGATTAAAGATTTACATAGAAATACATAGGAAAATTCTTTAAAAATCCTCTACTCATGTGCCAGGAAAGACAAAATTTATGGGGAAGCATCCTCAGGTAGTGTAGATTCAAGTTTGTTCAAATCATGACCCCCGGGGTATAGGCGGCGCCAAAATGGCCGATATATTAGATTTACATAGAAATACATAGGAAAATTCTTTAAAAATCTTCTACTCAAGAACCACTGTGCCAGGAAAGATGAAATTTATGGGGAAGCATCCTCAGGTAAATTCAAGTTTGTTCAAATCATGACCCCCGGGGTTCGGGGCCACAATGGCCGTTCAAAGTGTTACATAGAAATATATAGAAAATTCTTTAAAAATCTTCTTCTCAAGAAACACTGTGCCAGGAAAGATGAAACTTATGGGAAGCATTCTCAGGTAGTGTAGATTTTTGTTCAAATCATGACCCCTGGAGGTAGGGTGGGGCCAAAATGGCCGATCAAAGTTTTACATAGAAATATACAGGAAAATTCTTTCAAAATCTTTTTCTCAAGATTAGCAAAGGCATGAATGATCATATATTTATGGAATCATCCTCAGGTAGTGGACATTCAATTTTTGTTCAAATCATGACCCCAAAGGATAGGGCGGGGCCACAACATGGAATCCAAGTTTACATAGAAACGTAGAAAAAATCTTTAAAATTCTTTTCAAGAATAGCAAAGCCATGATAAGTCGTGTTCATATGGAAGCATTCTTGGGTATTTTCAATTTTGTTCAAGTTGACCCCTTGGGGTATAGGGCGGGGCCACAATGTAAGTTAAAATATGAAGGGCAATAAAGCCACAGGAAATCAAAGAAATATGCATGCATCCTTAGTTATTGAAGATTCAAGTTTGTTCAATATTTTTAAATATATTCCCTTTTAAGGATTGGTTTAGACCATACTGGGTATAAACTGATTTCTGCTTTTTCCCTATCCTCATTACTCAGGTGAGCGATGTGGCCCATGGGCCTCTTGTTCAGCTCAATATTAATGGGTAAAATACAAAAGAATAAATTACAGAATGAAATAAATAGAGATGCTTTAACTATTACCGGTATTATTAGCAGTATGTGTACATTTACAGAAATTTCATATAAATTAGCCCCCAAGATGTACAAAATACAGTGCTTATCATTTATAATTATTCACATACTATTATGGATTGTATACATGTTATAATTTACATGATTTTACATGTATTTCGATGTTTGTATCACTCTCTTGTGTCAACATTAAAAAATTATGAAATATATAAAATTAAAATAATTAAAAAAAAAATAGGGGGCCAAATCAATTTGAGAGGATTAGTTATGTAAACAAACACAAAATAGTAATGGCGTTCAAGATGGCGGTTCAATTATTTACCCAAAATAGCCACGCTAAATTTCAAGGATTTCATCGCAATCGGCTTTCAGTTTAAGTTGGGGTTTCATTAAATAATTGTTAAATGTTCATTGTTATAATTATTAATTGTTTACACGAAATATTTTATGAATAATTTAATAAATTTTAATGAAATCACGTGACTCCAGCGAAGTCTACGATTGGTCAGTGAATAGCGCGGACATTACAGAGACGATTTGAAAATTGGCCGAGATGAAAACCTCAAAAAGAAATCGGAGAATTATAGGTCGGTGAGTCTTTATTTCAGTGTAAATTTTTATGCTGCTTTTTGTTTATGTATTTTTGCACGTAAAGAATGCATTAGAATGTGAATATCAAATGTAAATTTTACGAAATTCTAGGTATTTGTACCGTAGATTTTTGGTTTGTTTTGATTCAAGATGGCCGTGCAGCCAGTGATACAGCCTACACATGAAGTAAAGAGATTTAAATAATTATTATTTTGTTTAACCAGATGTGTAACAAGACAAAAAAGTGTTTCACAGTTTCAGAGTCTTTTAAAAAAAAATACTACGAGTAATGTGTCAATATCTCCGAACAGGTAGAACAGTAGCCTCTGCATGGGCATGGCGATAATAACAAACAGAAATTCAAATGAACAGTGTGAAAATTTAATCATTGGCATATGAAATTTGAAATATAAAGTAAAGATCTCTATATAAAAAAAATGTGGGGGGGGGGGGTGGGATAATTTTTAACATGTTTTAAAGTATCAAAATTACAGCATTTATAAAACATAATATAACAAAACTATAACTGATTTGAATTTATGTTATAAGTAATTAAGTTTACATAAAATCATTTCAACCCTATCTCTCCACTTGGTTCATGCCAGGGGAAGGGGGGGGGGGGGGGGGTGACACACATCATTTAATTAAGAGTGACAATGTTTCAGTATTATAATAATAAAAAAAAATAAGAATGTATACTAATGAGTGTAAAATTTGTAAATAATAATATCACATAATTTCATGAACAAACTTTCTTTTTCAGCAAAATTCTTGTTCCCTGTAGTCATTCTAAACTTGGGGTAAAAGCATAAAGACTATAACTATCAGTAAGTATGAAATCTAATATGATTTTGAAAATATATATATATATATATATATAATAGTAAAATTAATCACCACTTATCAAACTCCATTGTAAATTTTAGGAATTTCAGATGCAGATCTTCACAGGGTAGGGGGAGGGGGGTCCAAATCACTTTTAATTGATTAATATATATATATATACATTTAATAACACAATAATGCAAGTAGGAAGGAAGTTCCAGACTCCCCGGACCTCTCCCCTATAGATTCAGGCATGGATTTCATCTATGTAATATTTTTGAAAATAATTTCAAATGTCACTCAGTAAGTGAAGACTCAAGAGCAACAACTTTTTCAGAATTGAAGGGAATGGCATGAAAGAAGAAAAAAGGAATTGCGTGGTACATTCAAATGGAGGATCAGTTTTTATAAAGAGTCCAGATGAAAATCGCAACTGTACAGCAATGAGGATTTACCCTGGTAAAAAGTCTATTACTGTGCAGAAAATTCTGTGGTGCAATGGGTAGGAACTCTATGAAAGTAATGAAGATAACATGAATTGCACATGTTGCAAGTGAATAATGTGTGGCCAAAAAAAGGACATGAAATGGAGTATACTTTCAGTACCTTTACAGTGTCTTTGTGTATTTAAATTACATTAATTATGTTTTTATATGCTGAAAAGGTGTGTTTATTTTTTTCTTGCAAAGAATGATATTAAATATCATTATTTTTTTAAAGGTAACAATATTAATTTTTTTTTAGATATAGATTTGTCATATATAGATTCTGTTTGTAGAGAGGATTTTAAAGAGATATTTTTCATGTAGCATCATGCAATAAATTTTTATTTGTACCTGATAATTATTGTTAAATTCTTCCTTAATATAGACCTGCCCCATTCACAAGGAATGATAATTAAGTATGTGTTTTTCATGTAAGGCCAAAAATTAAAAAACCTTTCATGGAGAAAGAAATTTTTAACTGGGTTTTGTGGTTGATTTGTCGACAAAAGCCCATTTTTTCATATGCCTAAAATGTACCTTTTTGTAAAGTTATGCGGTGTGCCAATATTGTGCTTTTTTAGTACCTAAAATGTGCCTATTAATGTTTTTGGTACAATATAGGTACCTTGTAGGTACACTTTTGGTATACCTCTGGCATACTTTTGGCACAGCCTTGAAGGTATTTAATAGATTGATATGTAGGCACTTTTTAGGTATGCCTGGAATGTACCTACTGGTCTAGTTAGATGATGTGCCAATATTGTGCTTTTTTAGTACCTAAAATGTGCCTATTAATGCTTTTGGTACAATATAGGTACCTTGTAGGTACACTTTTGGTATACCTCTGGCATACTTTTGGCACAGCCTTGAGGGTACCTAATAGATTGATATGTAGGCACCTTTTAGGTATACCTAAAATGTACCTATCTGAATGTTTGAATTATATGCCAAACTTTGTAAGTACCTATATTGTGCCTGTTTTTAAATATAGGTACAATATTAGCACATGTATAGGCATACTTTAGGTATGCCTCACTTCTCAATCTAATGTTTTATGTGTGCCTGAAATGTACCTATATTGTACCAATTTGCTACCTATACTTGAAGAAGTGGTTCCAAACTTGTATACTTTAGGTATACCTTTTTTGTGCCTATATTTATCAAGAATAGGCATGCCTAATCTGTACCTTTTTTTGGTATGGGATGACTCATAAATATCTGTGAAAATCCCTTTATACTTGTTGTGCATAATATTTGCTAATCTCCATCAATGAACATTCCAATGAAGACATTTGAAGGAATTATGAACCGTTAATTAAGAGATATTGATAAATTACATGCCAAATACCATAACTAAAATTTTTTATACATTTATCTACACTGAGAAATTAAACTAAAGTATGTTCCTATATGCATCTTCTTACCATGATTGATTACAATTGTCAATGCCAAACATCAAAGTTAAACTATAAACTTGGTATTTAAAGCAATGTCACATAGGTTGGTTTTCTATGGACTGTGTTACGCTATCAAATAAGAATTAAAATCTACAAAAAGCTTACGGATCTTATGTCAGAGGTCAAGGTCAACCTGAAAAGTCAACTTGTGTCTTTCCGGTAGGTAAATTTACATTAAGATTTTTTAATCATATATATTCACCTATAAAACAAATTAGGTTAATGACCTTTGAACTTAGCAAAGCAGTTTTATCTGAATCCTACATTTCTCTTGATCCTATTCTATATATATTACAGTACAGATATTTTATTAAATACTAGTACCTACAGTAAAACTTATCACCAATGGTTTCAAAGAAATTAGCCGGATAAGACCACATTCCAGATTACAAAACAACTGAAATTGCTAATTAAAAGGGACTTGATGTTAACATCCTGTTAGACAAGATTTCAGAATACACAACACAGGGATTAGACAAGTTTCACTGTATCTCAATCTCATTTTGTGAACCAGCAAAGTCAATAACAGAAAAAAGCTAGCTGCTGAATACTTTTTTTCCTCAGAGTCATAATACTGTAAAATCACAATTACTGTTTAATAAGTAGGTTTAAAAAATATATTGACTGCCATTTTATGTTCTAGTGGAACTTAAGATACACTGTGACAAATTTCTGTGGGAAAATTTTGACTGTGTACAATGCATAGCAATTATAAATTAAACTCATTTAGAAAAAAAGTACATCCAGAGTACCCCATAAAAGTACAATATAAGCTTTACAAGTAAAAAGTCACTAGCAGTGATCTAGAAAGGCTTTGAAACTCATTGAATTTTAAGGAGGAAGCATCGTGTTGGTATACGTATATTAGGACAAATCTGCCATTACATCTACATAAAGACCAATCCTAAATCAATGCTGCCCCAGTAGCTGGCCATTGTCTGTTTGTTATACCCGGTTTCCTTACATCCATTCAGTGTTTCTCCATTTACTGGATTATCATATTGGTCTATTTCGCTGTCTGTCTTCCGTCAAAAAACCCGTGTACTTTAACAGACCAATAATCTGATCTGAGGCAGAGGACTTTAAATGCCATCTCCACTTAATAGACCAAATGGGGAATTAAGCTTCGTAAAATGACTTCAAACATAAAAATGTCAATGAGATTCAAAACTCTGGCCCCGATCTTTGTCTCAGGTTAACATCCAAATCTCAAAAATCAAAAATTTTATGCTGATGTGATTTCTATATTAAGTGCAATATATCCCCTTTACATGATAGTATGAAAAAGCCAATTTTCAAATATTTTTTCCACCTTAAAAATATTTACTCAAAATTTATAGCCTATTTCCTTGGGCTTTTATGAAACACATACAGACAGACATTTGTAAGTCTTAAGAAAACAAGAAAGTCCTTTAATACGTGAAGAGTTTTGTCCCGTTCCAAAGATTTAATGACAGTGCTCTTCAAACTCTAGTGTCAACTATCATAGGTATATTGATCTGACACAAAAGGGATATAATGGCCTCGCATGCGGATATAATAAATATCCTAATTCAAAGGATCGGAAGTACAGCCGGTACATTGTACCACAAAGACACCCCATGAAATTACTGTATACACGACTTTTACTTGGAAACCAGGAATGTGCGTCCAAGTTATGGAAGAACTAGTGTTCTAAAGGAACAGAGCTCTTTGAATCATGAGGTTTTAAAGCATTTTGCTTTTGAAATATTTTCTGTGGTAATTTTCTTGCTTTTTAAAATGTACAGTCATGATACACATTGTGGCAGCCATGATTTTCGGTAAAGTTACAATGAAAATAGTTGTTTAAAAAAGATTTCAAATGTCAATAACATTTTCTATAAACATTTTACATGTTTTACTATAATCTAAAAGTACAAATAAATAAATAAATAAAAACATTTGTTTATCAAATATTTCAATTCCATGAGGTATTGACAAAGCTGAACATTCAATATGAAAGCTCTTAAGTCAATTTTTCCAGGTTGAAGTAGATTTGTTGTTCTTCAATTGTTCAACACAAACAAAGGATTTTAAAAACATTTTCAATTACATGTTAGAAAATATCATCAATAATAAACACCCAAGGGATGCTGGCGTTGTGACGATTTTACGTAACATACTCAAGTGGCAAAGCCTTGAAAATCAATTGCGTACCAAGCATGAACACAAAAGAAAGCATTAAATCAGGATTCTGATCAATTGATAGTCATTAGCTGTTCTATAACAGTCAATTCAATTTACAGGTTCTCAGCAACAAGCTTTAAACAGATAAATGGGGGTCTCCAACTTCAATAGCCCCTTATATAAGAGTTCCTCTACTTGACTGTACATATACAGTGCTTATGTGGTACAGCTAAGTTTTCAAGAGCTCAATGTTTAATAGCAATTTCTCTTCTTCTGAGATTCAGTAGAAAGGCTTTTGATGAGCTTATTTTAATACAATATCTTTTAGACTTATGATTAAAGACAAAAGGCTAAAGGTCAGATGTCCAACCTGACCATCTACAATGTTACTCAATATTTCATCTCCTAAAAATATTTGTTGTCGCAAGAGGATATTCCACGTTCTGGAACTCCTTTTATATGTATGTACAGTCAAACTTGTTTTAAGAGGCCACCTTTGGGAAGTCTGGAATCTGGCCACTTAAGACAGGTGGCCTCTTAATCCAGTTTGCCCTCGAAAAAGACATTCAGTCAATAAATAAACATTAAGCACTACAGTTAAATTAATTAATCATAATTAAACAGGTCAATTTCACAAAAGCTTTTTATGTTTATATATAATAATTCAAGCTCATTTAAAAAGAAAATATTAAAGAATTCGAAATGTTTCAGGTTTTCTGCATGTTTCGATCTGTTCCTACATATTGGTTAAAAATCTTGCATTCATCAGTGCGCTTTTGTTTCATTGAAATATTATAAATAAATTGTTTTAATTATCATTTGAAGAAATACATACAGTGTCTGAAAATTGTCCTTTTTATAAAGAAAAAAATCACAAACATACAGTTTAATGGTAAATAAAATAAAGCATTTCATATGTTAAAAAAATGGTCAGCAGTGTACCCCCCCCCCCCCCTAACTTAACTAACCGGTAATTAGGTAATTAACTTACTTGCTAATGTTTTTAAAGTCTGGTTAATTTTATTGTTTATAAAGCTGTCAGAATTTCTATGTAACAGACATGTAAATCATGTTCTAAATAATAATTAAATGATATTGTTATGCAATTAATACATGTATATTGTATAGCCTGTACAAATCTTTTGTATGAATATTGCATACCTATGAGATGTAATGTCTCCGGTTCAAATAAAATACAAATTAGAATTTTAGACACACAAATAAAATTAACCAGTTGACCAGAGAGGTGTATTTACGCAGTTGAAAATCATTCCACAACACAGGTGTCAAGTGCAGTAGAGCGTAACTAATCCCTATCAATCGTCTCTTGATAGTGAAATTCACGAGATAATCATGGCATATGAAGCACTTTGTTTTCACAAGAGTAAAATTAGGGTTTCTTCATAGAATCCAAATCTAAAAGGTGTGAATTTCTTTAGCTAAAGAAAAGTGTCAATTGTAATTAAATTCTTTAATTTTTCAATCGGCGATCTTGAAAAATAATTACAAATTGATCTAACAGGACAAATATTTTTTTTTCATAAACACATGCAAACAGAGTTCAGCGTATCTAAAATGAATTTTTTTAATTGCATTAATATGTAGGTTAAATTGACTATCGAGGATATAATTACCCAAACCACGAGTGACGAAATGGCCGCCTATAACAGTGTCAATAAGGCTGTTGGGGGAGGATTTGAGTGGCCGCTGGCCACGTTAAAAAGGTGGCCGTTTATTCCAGTTAAAATATATAGGAAAAATCGTTTGGGGGAACTGAAAGTGGACGCTGACCGCGAGTGGCCGTTGATTTCGGGTGGCCGCTAAGACAAGTTCGACTGTATATATAAAGGCCATCCATTCCAATTTTTTTCTATTTTCAGCATCCATGTGCGTCTTGCTTTTGAACCCACGCACATATCAGGAAAAAAATCAGGAGATTCCAGATTAATTAATTTGGTTGAAATCTTGTCAATTTCTACAAATCATTCTGTACAGTACACTATGTCATATTTGGTGTATTTTAAGCAATCAATGTCATGATGTTGCTACAGAATGGATATCATTCCTTCTAGAAAAAAAGTTTATGACAACAAATGTTTTGAATGGAGTCAATTTTATAATATGCAAATCTGTGTTTTACGTTTTGGCTTGTGTGTTTTTTGCCAATGGGTTGGTAGGTTTTCAAAAGATAAGTGGATGCTAAAGCCTAAACAGAGAAAAAATTTGAAATGGCCTAAACACGCTTCCTCTCTTTTCCCCAAAACATCAATACAGTTTTCAAATATATTTAAAAAAGGCACAATTCATTTAGGGACTGTGAAATGCTAGGGAGAATGTTACAAATTTTCTTGATGTTTTACACAAATGAATAAAAATTGGTTTAAAACAAACAATAACGCTCCATCAGATCAATTTAAATATCATTTCAGCAAATCATTGTTTACAGAAATGATTTTTTTTCATTCCGTGCAAAGTACAAATATATGGAATTTCAATGCATTTTTAAGTAATGATTTGTAGTCCATGTCACAATTCAATGTATGTACAATTATTTTCCATTTTACCATAAACCAAAATTTGGTGCAATTTATACCTGTAGTGTAGCGATATACATTCTGTCAATATTTGCTTCTGTTCAGATTATAACTTTTATGCCATGAAATATAAATCCCAACTCTGTAATTATCCTGTTTACAAATATTTGTTCTACAAAACATAGTCACACAAATAATAATTCCTTTGAATTAATTCCCTTTAGTATACTGTAACTGCATTTCTACCTGGTGTGCACAATATTTCGCGGAAATTGATTTTTCAGCAAATTAGCGTAGACTAGCGCTTTCTGAATGTGCTTTACATATACTGTAAACCAACTTTTATTCGCGTGCGAGAAATTTTCGCGAGGCTTGCGAGAGCCTCGTCATCGCGAATATTTCTCGCCGCGAACGGGTCCTTAAAGTCTCTTTTGGTATTAAAAACAGTTAAAATAAGGCTTGGTCGCGAATATTAATCGTCGCGAACTAGTTTACTCCCGGTAAATCGCGAAATAAAGTCGTCGCGAATAAAAGTTGGTTTACAGTATATATACACTGTACTGTAAAAGCACCAATATTCCTTGGGGATTAAATTTTGTTTATTTCGTTGTTAATAATTATCAACGAAATAAAATCCCACACAAAATTTTATATGACTATAATATATTGATTAGGGCTATAATTTCAAAACAACGAAATTAAATGCCAAAGAAATTAATTATTATTTTTGATGACAAATCAATGAAATTTTATCCCCACAAAAATTTGTGCTTCTACAGTATACAAGGCATTCAGCGATGTACTTGATTTAGTGGAAGGTGCTTTCCATGAAAGGTGCTAAATAGATTACACAGCCAAATGTAATACGTTTAAAGTATACACGTATAAGGAACTTATTTTTTGAAGCAAAACAATCTTATGAACAGGGGTTCATTACTATCTGTTGTCTTACTTTTTGACCAGGCCCCTATATTTCTAAATTTCATAGCACAGGGCTGGTCAATATGTGTGAATTAAGACAAACAGGTCAGGGAGAGTACCTATGAGTTATGTATGAATAAAGTTTTTGCTAATAAAATCTTATTTATAATGCATGCAGTGTTTTAGACTGTTAATTGTTACACTTTCCCTTCATAAATTTTTACTGAAGGTAAGTAAATCATACTGAAGCTCTATTTATTTTGAATTTGCAAAAAAAATGATGCTTTGACCATAGCGAACTCATCCAATGATGTAATCTTACCAGACTTCCTAGTTCCAACATTTCTTTGAAGATGGTCTGCCTGCCGAGTTTACTGGCCAGAGTCAGAGGAGTCAAGTTTACAGCATTCTTAATATCGGTTTTGGCGGGAAGCGTGTGATGCCTTACGATGTATTTATACATTTCCTACAATGAAAAATCAAAACATATTTTGTCATCATGCAAATCAGTTCATCAGCGAGAATCAACACCTGTCAAGGACTTTGAACTTGGCCCATTTTTCTATAAAAGGAGATATAAGAACTTTGCCTATTTTTCTGTAACAAAATATGAAATATTTTAAAGTAATTTTCCCTTTCTTCTGCAAAAAGGAGACTTAGGGCCTTTGAGAAGTGAGGGATTTTTTTTTGTGCCTGCATGTGCCTTCTCATCATCGCAAACCATGGCCATAATGTACGTACCATCCTCTCAAATTCTGGCCGTGGTTGAATAATGAGAAGAGAATATTTCGTAGCTCATTAAAATATTGACCAATGCCAGTAAAGCATATCGGATAATGAACTTTGATGTGACCTTTCAATACCCAATCGCAAAGTACGAAATAATGCTGATGTAAATTGTTGATATCAATTGCGATGGAAACGAAACATGTCAATTGACTGAATATGGCGTCACAATAGAAAGGCATAAATATTGACCCCTTATATGATTATTGCCCTTTACTTCTTTATGATCAAGCATGCCACTTGAAAACTATAAGGAGAAAGCTATGTGCGGAATTCGAACCATGGCTTGAGACGATGGTGCCTACTGTTCTCAACATGGGATCTTTTTTTTTTAATTTTCTTCATATTGGGATACTTTTTCTGGAATTTAATTTTAAGAGCAAATATACAAATTTGAATTCACTGTGGGTGATATTATTTTTTGTAATTATTTAATGGAAATGAAATAATTTTTAGATGGGTTTTTATAAATATCACTAAGGTATTTAAAGAAGAACCTTAAGTCTGCACCTTAATTGACCTAAGTATTAAGTGATTAAATTCACAATCTTTTAGTAGGATAATTAAGCTAAAAGGTCACAATACTTTTATAAAATGTCATGCTCTTTCTTATAAATCTCTTCTTAAAGTGCACAGTCTATATTATTTGCAATAACCACTTGAACCAATTACGGGTAAAGCCAGAAATTTAAAGTTGCAATAGGTTAATCCCATGAAAGTAGACACTTCAGAAATTGATCAAAGTACTGAACATGCATGAAGAGCATGATAATAATCCATTAATACAATCTTAAAAGTTTGTGACCATTAAACAATTGGCTTTGAAAAGGGAGAAGAGGAGGAAAAAAGGAAAATATATACTTATTATATTGTGTAAAAATCATTGTTTAATTACTAAATCTCTTCTTTATGCTAGCTCTTAATCATAATGCGGCTTTTAATAAAATAAAACTCCCAATATCCACACTGTCTCCAAAATGATTTTTGTTATACATGCTTGGACTTTCTTAGACAATGGAGTGACCTTTATATCACTGACCCAAGGACAATTAGCACTAAGTACACCAATACCTGGCATACACCTAATGAATGGAGCAAATCAAAGGAAATCTAAGGAAAGTAGTATAAACAACATATTTACACATTTAGTAACACACACAATTGACGTCAATGAAAAAAACAAACAAGTAAATGAAACCATTTCTAAATATATATATTTTTTTAATCCTTGTTTCTAATATCAAATTAACAGGGCAAGCTGGCCGGGACAATCCCATTTTTTAGGGTTATCTTTTTTTTTTAACTGGGGCAAAGATATGAAGGGGATACAGTAAAATACGGTTATAGCGAATACACTTTTAATGGATTGATGCTTATAGCGAAGGGATTTTCATTGCACTTGACTCTTATTATATATTCAAGACTAAAAGGATATAACAAATTACGCTTCTAACAGTCTAATGCAAAAGTTAAAAATTTTTACAGGACCAAATGTCTGGTAAAAATAAATTTTTTACCCGACCAAACAATTTCTTACCAGACCGACTTTTCCCCTTTAAATCCATACATCATGATACTGAGATTGAGAGGGTAGGTGGGATGGGGTTAATTCTCACTGTGAAATTTTAACCTTAATTAAATTCAGAGTGAAATGGACAAGTTTACTATATTTATAGTTTTCCTTTGTAATAGGTATCTATTTATACAATTGCATGCATTTTTTCCTTCATATTTGACTTATACAACAAACACTGTATCAAATATTATCTTAAATTTAATATGCACTTTCAATGCATATTTATTTTTCCTGAAACAACTCATTATGGTAACTCAAGTCCAATGATCATTTGAAAAAAAAAATTCTCAACCGAATCTACGTATGAGCTATCTAAATATTTTCCCAACTAAATCTACGTATGAGCATGCTATCTAAAGATCTCTAACCCTTGACAGAGGAAATTCGAATTAGAATAAAAACGATCATGACAGGGTTGTAATACATAAAAATTAATCAGGTATTACTGCTGAATTGGTCGAATAAAGGATATTTGTGGGGAACTGGACCATGTGTACCTCTTAATTTAGATTTTTTTGGCCTTATTTTTTACCGGACATTTGGTCCTGTATACTGAAATTTTTTACCGACCCGACCTAAATTTTACCGTTAAAAACCGACGGTCCTGTGGCTTTCGCATAGACTGATTCTAACAAAGTAAAATTGTTTGTCCGTAGCACTTCATTATAAGCCAGCTGTTTCACTATTGCGATTTTCCGTTTGTTTCTTACCACTTGATTGCAGATGACCACCATATGAAGAGCGGTGTTTCCGAACGTATCCTGGGCATTGGGGTCTCCACCGTGGCCGATGAGGTAGTCGTAAATTTCCTGGTTACCTGTTGCCGCGGCAAAATGTATGGGATATTCACCGTAGTAGGCGTAGCCTGAAAATAAATCGTAATTCTTAGTATTACATACAGTCTTATTTTTTTTATTGGGGGGGGGGAGGCTATGCGCAGCCTTGGTCAGGTCAGGTCACCTCTTATGGACTAGGTCTCAGGTTGTTATTTCACCATGTTGACCTCAAAAGGGGTATTTAATTGTATATTAAAGTTTACAGTTAATAAATGCCCATTGTAAATTAATGTCTAATTACAAATGGGTTAGTTTGGGTTTAATTGACATATACAGTGGACCTTCAGGATATCCGGACGCCAGATAACCGGATGCTTCAGTATCCGGACGATTTTTCATCGGAACGGATTTTTTAAAATGTTATTTTGTCTTGTTAGACTGGTGATTCAGGTATCCGGACGCTTCACATATCCGGACAAATTGACTGGGAACCAAAGCGTCCGGATAAAGGACTATATGCGGTATATTGCATATGTTTGCCCCCACAAAAGTCAAATTTTGAAAACTTCCTGAAATGTGCTGAATTCAATAAATTGTACGAGAAATATAAGTTAATAGGAAATATTATAGTTCCAGAGCAGTGTATTCACAATTTCTTTTTTTATGGAGGACAAAATGGACAAAATTTTTTAAAATGTGTGTTCAGGAACAATATTGACATATTTTGTCTACACGTTATATCAAAATATTAATCCTGAACACACATGCGCTGGTGATTTAAAATATCGGTATCCGTCATATTTGTGACGTCATTCACATATGACAACTTATGAAATTATTCAGTGCTTTGAAGTCAGATATACTCAAACTTAATTAAATATTACTCCATCAAAGTTTGATTTTGGGGGGCAAATGTTGGTTAATACCGCATATAGTTCTTTAGGGTCCACTGTACAGTGTACATGTATAGCATTCCCCAATTGGGTCATCAGTCAAAACACTGACTACAATGGCTTTAAATAAAACTACCAGGCATTATTATGCATACACAAAAATGCAGCATTTAATAATATACATGTTTACTTTAATATTTTCAAAAATGCCTGGCTGTGAAAAATCTATATCAAACTACAGCCCCATGTATTTTAAAATAAAACAGTGCATATTGATTTGTGTGTATATAGAGAGAACTTGGTGTGGGGAGATCTTTTCAAACAAGTTGAAAATTGACATGGATTTACTTGTGAGCCCAATCGATGGGTATATAATATACAGAGCTGAAGACAAGAACATTTCAACTTTCCTACCAAATCTGCTGATAATAAAAAAATATATATAATTCAGTACTTTTTTTCAAAACAACTTTTTAAAAATGTTTGGAAAATCTGATATAAGTTTTCCAAGAAACTAATTGAGTTTATTTTGTGTATCTTGCTTATATATCCAGAAGCTACAGTCAAAGTGGCAAAAAGATGACAAAACATACTGTCATAAAATTAAGTCTTGGTTAAAACTATATATATATTGTTCAAAGAGGGTAAATCTTTTTCTAAAAACTGAAGCCATCTCAGCATTTCAATTTGGTGCAAGAGAATTATGGATTAAACAGTCCAACACTGCTAAATATTTGGCTTAAACAAGCTGCACTGAAATTAACATTTCAATAATTTTTCCCCATATGTTTTTTTTTTTTAATTCAATATTCCCCCCTCTTTTGTAAATAAATGGATTGTCCTATGATGTTCCTATGGAATGTGATCATTCCTCAGAATGGTAGTTTATTTTCTACAGATATGATTGTATTCAAGCAAACATTATGAACACAGCCTATAGTCAGCCGAATGTAACTTGACGCTGAATCAGAAAAGCATTGCCACTTTGAAGTCCCACTTTCCGACCAAATGGCTGACGCCATCCCAGGTTACGAAAAAAGAACTAAATTGATATTTTAGGAAGCAAAGACCATACAAAAGTTTCACATCACAAGTATCTTTTTCAGCAACTATTGACGGAAATTTAACGGCAAAATTATCAGTGCCATGGGCTGCTAGCTTAGAAATTGTTAGACCAGAGTTAATGGCCAATGACGGAGAATTAAACATCACTCATAAGACAGGTACTATCTCGATTCGGTACTGGGGGGTACTTGTCGCAGCAAGGGAGTAACCCTCTTTTACGACAGCAGAATTTAATTGTTCCAACAAAACAACACTGCTGCTGCTGATTCAAATTGAGGAAAATTTCCTTGTCAGCTAAAATCATAAATTTTTTATTAAACAGTTATCTGCTGAACTTATTATTTTTTAATCCCTACTCACTGATATTCTAAATAAATCAATGATTATTCCTATTTTCCATGAAATGCATTCAGCTATAGCATTCTCATACTTCAGAAAGATCATGTTTTTTTCTCAATCTAGTTAGACAAATAAGGATTCCCTTATATTTAATTAATTTAAATGAATGATCTACAGGGATTAAGATAGATGGAGCTCAATATGATCATTTGTTGCATACAATACAACAAAAAAAATTGTTTGTCAACACAATCATTGTTCTAGGAATTAAATCAAAAGGGTCTTCTTTCAATAAAATAAGGACAACCCCTTGGGTAAGACAAGACCATCCTTTAAGCCTAAAAATAAGGTCGTATTGGACTCTTTTCCAAATATAATTTCTCAAATCAATAGAATATATTAACAATGCATTGTGCCAAGTGAATTCTTATTTAAATCAAGTAACAATAAAGATACATGCATTATTTAAATGTGATAAAATAGCCATATAGTTTCTTGGATAATCTGGGGGGTTGGGGTTGGGGGAGGGGGAGGGGACTCTTGTATTGGCACATGTATATGTAAAATAACCAACTCGAACAAAATTTTTCCATCAGAAAAAACAACACATGGGCCAAGCAACACCAAACTTGGAAGATATATGTTATTATGATTGTAGTAGAATCCATAATAATGGGATTACATTAAGCCAGAATATTTCCTTCCCCTGTGCTGTTCTGGAAACAGGGAGATTAATCTTGGGACTATATAAATTCCTATGCTACAAACCTTCGTAATCAGTACTTTTGGTGTGGAGATTGATCTTGAGACTACATGTATATAAACACCTAGGGTACAAACCTTCGTAGTCGGTAGTTTTGGTGTAGCCCTTTTTCTGGTCCTCTGGTAGGAAGAATCGCCCCGTACAGCGCTGGTCGATCAGAGCACCTTTTTTGATGAGGAGTTTCACTGCCTCCAGACTACCAAACACAATGGCTATATGTAAAGCGCTCTCCCCTAAAATGCCAAGATTAAAAATATTATTTCAGAAATACACGTATTTAAATAATCTTAATTTTTTTTTCATAAATGTGTTTCTGCATGGCTAGAGATGTTTTGAGTGCAAGTGCAATTTCTCCCCAAACCACACACACAGAATACTAGCTATGACAGTTCATTAATTTTAGGGTCAGCTTCTCATATTTTATCTGTAAAAGTTTTGAAAATAAATGCTTGTTTTAGCATCCCCCCCCCCCCCCCCCCGCTATTTGAGAGGGTTTTTAAATTAATTAAGACAAACTTTTTAAAAGGTTCTCAAGAATATGGTCAAATTATTTACCAGTATCACTTCACATGAAAATTTGTATGCAAATCCTTTGCAAATGAAAAGGAATTCCTTACTCAGTGATATTTTTAACATTTAATTTAAAAGTGAATACAGCCGTAACAGGTGTAAGCAAATCCTAATAAGTTGCAATTTTTACAGCAACAGGGAACTATAAAGATTAAATTACCAGCAATTATTTATCAATCACTAAGTTATATTTACAGTATTTCTTTTCTAAATTGCAAAGGCGTGGCAGTCCAGCGACGATCCCACGCCTTTTCATCAAATAAATTAGAAAGTGTCATGAATTTTGTGTCATGGTCATTTGCATAGTCACTCCCTCGACATTTGCACGCGACATTACGTCACAGGCCTTGGTCCATCGTAGACGGTTCAAACAAATCAGAAAGTTCGAAGGAGATGGCTGCATTGGAAAGTAAAGCGATGTTAATAGAGTGTGCAATTGTATTTGATGGATTTATTTAAGCAGTATGAATATTTCAAAAAATCATAAGGTACTGGAAACCTGGATCCGTCCGCAAAATGATCCGCTTCATTACTGTTACTACGGATATGGTTGCATGTCTGGAGGAAATCCGAATGGAGTACGGTAGCCACAGGTGTCAAAATTATGGAATGCATTGTGAAAAAAGGCCAAATGCATTACTTGTATATTATACGAACATGTATCAGTGTGCATGTAACTCAAGGAACCCAGGAAACAGGTACTTTTAAGAAAATCATCTAAGTGCGCGTGTTTTCAATATTGTCAGATTTAAATTATCTTGTTTTCATTTGAATATACATGTTTTTCTTGAAATTCTGTGTATTGTTTTTATTTTTTGTTTGAAACAGTTAACTAATGAGTTTACATGTAATAGTATTTCTCTTGAAAATGGTTTTCACGTAATTCAGGGATGGGGCCGATTACATTAGAAAGTAATTAGTCAAATTACAATTACTTTGACTTTCTCTTCAATTAAATTACAGGCTTTGTAAATCATGTAATTAATTGCTTTATAATTACTTTACAAAAACTGTAATTAATTAATTACATTGAAGTACAATTACTTTTTTGTTCAATTACCCCATCCCTGTCACGTATGCATTTATAGAGTGAAGTGGGGGGGGGGGGGGGGTGATTCTGTCTAGATATTGTGTATACATGTAACATATGTATAAGCTTACAGAAATTGAAAAAAAAATATTTAAAAACCATCGAATTCTGTCCTTTTAAATTGGAAGTTATTGTAATAAGCTCCGCCCCCTAAAAGTTATAGTACGTTGGAATTCAGCCAAAGGTTTTCTATCTGATTTAAAGTATGGCCAACATCAAAAGAAAAAGTACCGCACCATGACACAAGAAATTTTATTTCATTTCTAAATTGCAAACACCAAATCCCATTTTCATAAAATAAATTAGAAGTCATGAATTTTTCATGTCTTTTACTCTCATTTTTTAAATGAAGTTCCAAACACTTTGACACAGTGTGTCCTTATAATTATGCAAAATTAAATACGAGTACTTTATAATCGTACGACTCAATTGCAATTGAAATAAACTTCAACAATTTCTCCTATTCCATGGTTTCGTTTAGTGTTAATAATCACGATGTTTAATGCCAGCACCTAAAATTGATTTTTTGATTTCATACTCTTGATTTCCAGGGGCTTGACAATAAAAAGAAAACTGATCCTGGCCCTCCACGGCAGAATTCATTGTCACCAACAACACAGCGTCTAAACATGCTGATCACTCAATTAAATACCTTTTTTATACAAATCCGAGCTAGCTTGCCTGCACTAAATGGTTATGATGGGTAATTTAAATCCTTTTTTAACGGTAATTTAAACCTATCAAATTGATGGCCATATAAATGATTCGTTTTCATACACTAATTTGGAATATGACCTTGAACTCACTGTGGCCATGACCCTAATGTCTTTAACATGTTTTAAGCAATATAAACTGAAAAATTTTAAACTGCAGATGTAGCCCTCTGTTTAACAGTGTGCTATGTGTTGATTTTATGTCTTTGTTAATTTCTATAAAAAAAAATTCTATCACTGATACAATTATAGACAAATGCCAAAGTTATCAACATTGGTCCAAATTTTATTATTAATTTTCAAGTCAATTAAGCAAAGTCAACATAAAGCTTTAAATCAATATTCAATTTTTTGCTTTCATACTGGGCCACTGCAGATTTTTTTCACCTATAATTTCAGAAGCGTAGAATAGGAATTTCATCTGTAAACACGATTCTACCCAAATGGAGGCAATAATACCTTATCAAGCCACAACCTCACAGTGGGCTTAAACCTTTACATTGATTTTGTTTCATATCTTCTTTTTTTCAATTTTTTTTTATTATTTCTCTTGTTGCCTTGCTTGACAATATTTGTTTTATGAACAAAACATTCCCACAACAGATTTGAGTTTTTATATATTGTTCACCAGGGAAAAATATGAAACCACCAAACAAACATATATTTGTCAGGTGCAGCTAAGTTCATTCATATGAAGTTAAAACTAATCACATGAATCATTAATAAATTGAAACTCCATTTGTAGTATTAGTTGATTCCACTACTGCGTTGCAGAGGGAAAAAAACATGCTGACAAAGAATTTTTATTTTGGTACTTGTGTATTAAAAAAATATCTTTCTTTTTTTTTTTTTTTAAATATATATTTTATATACGGACATACTAGTACATCGTACAATAATTATATACATGATGTAGAGTTTGGATATCTTGATCAGCAATATATTTCAAATATACCAAGAATATGTCAAAGAGATGTGGAAGTCCCAACCATTTATAAGTTTCAAAAGTAATTATGTTACAACTTGATAATATTGATATCTCAAATCTTTGGACTTTTTGAAATTTTTGTCTCTGTCCCCTAGATTCACTGAAGATCAGAAAACAAGGTTTGGCTGTATGTCAAATTATCTTGTATACTAATCAAAGTGTTCTTTAAGATCCACCCCTGGCAAATTTTTTTCACAATTCTTTGAACAATTTTACAGTGAAAACAAACTTTGATAACAAATTTACATAATTATATATAAATAATTATATAAATATTTTCCCAATAGACTATATATTTGTGTTATCATAAAAAAATCCTTTTTTAGCATAAAATCATCTATCATTAATTTACTAATTCATTTCTTAACAAACAATTCTTTTTCTAAAATTAGCTTTCTAAATTCTTCCTTAGCATTGTTTAGCAGCAATGAAACTTTTAAGCTCATGCAGCTATCATCATGCAGCGACTCTAAACCATTTGCCAGCATTCGGCAATTACATTCTGAATTATTCACCTTTGTCAATTAAATAATAGAAAATAGAAGCTATTAAATGTTCCTATTTATAAATCTACAGTAATTTAATGAAAATGTGATCCTTAACGAAAGCTAAATAAAAAGTGCCTAGTCATTGTTGCCTGTACATTAAATACGCTAGACTTTCTTTACGTTTCCCAAGAAAAGTTCAGAGTTTGCAAATCAGCAATTATTCAAATCATTTTGCCATAAACTAAGAAAATATAACGTCTTTTTTCTTTTCTCATGCAAAACGGTCGACAATACGAATAAGTCAGTGAAGGCTGCTATCTGCCATTAAGGAGTTTTCAGACGGGTAATTTTTATAGTTTCCAAGGAAATAATCACACATTGGTTTCGACAACCAATACTAGAATGCAGTGACCAAACTGTTCTCGGGGTGACTTAGCAAATCAAAAGTTCAGAACTGTTCTACTGCTATATCATATCCTCAATTTTGTTGGGGTAACACAATCAATACTAAATTATTCTACATGCTGACATTGGATGGGGATATAGCCTGAGTGATATCATAATCAAACATAAAACAGAGCACCGACACTATATCTACCTAATGAAAAATGAAACACTGTTAATTTGTTTCCAAAATAGATTATTAATGAACCTTTGAAATAAAAGTGGAGACAATCATTTTTTTTTTTTCAGATCGAATTTTTTCCCTTCCTCTACTACAAGCAGTTTTATTCGGATCACTAGTTTCATTGAACTACTTGATGTATAATTAATCAAAGACGCTAAACATGTTACACACACTATATATACGCTGACGTACGTACCAAAATATTCCTCTCCCTCATACACATCTAGGCTAAGCTTGGGATACAAATTTAGAAGTATTTCACCAACGGCATGATGAGTTGGAGAGTCTAAGAGATATAACAAATGGAACGGGCTTTCCCCCACCCCGCCCCTTTTATTGAGGTCCCAGCATGCTTCATGGGTGACTACTTTGTTGAAGTAATCCTCCTTGAATTCACTCAATAGTTGTTCATCAGTACGAGTCTCCCACACCGTTGAACCCTACAAAATAAAATTATTTTTTGAATGTATAAAATAATACCTTAAATTCCTAAATATACGCATGGAATTAATTATCGCGTAATTTCCCGAGAAGCACCACATGCGAAATAAAATTACTCGCTTTTATTTTTATGGTGCTGAAATCTATGTAAAATCTCTTAATCAAATGTCCATTCGAGAATTATTTATTTTCGCGATTTGACGTTGAAGAGCCAATTCGCGATAATAACTACTCGCGAAAAATAAGGAATCTACAATAGTGCATGACAATTATAGATGCTACCATTTTTGGTTTAATAAGGAGAAATGTATAAAATTAAGTTTCAAATTTTAAAAATTGAATTTTTAATACTTGAATCAAAAACTATACATTTCTATATACAACATGCACAAAGGTAAGTTTAGTATATAGTAAAACATGGCAACTCTTAAAATATGCTTGAAGTACCAGGGATGGATGATTTTGCATCATTAAATAAATATATAATTCAAAATATCCGTGAAGTTTACAACATATTAAAAACTATGGGGAATGAAAATCACTTCACTGTATGTACATAATGTATCAATTCATTATATTAAGCATGTTTGCTTTAAATGGGTTTTAATGTAATTTGGTTTTGAATATTTTACTAACCATTTCAAATAATACATATAGCCTGACTGACATATTTACCGGTATATAATCAAAACAAGCTACTATTCTACATGTAGGTTCTAAATTTAATCCTGCAGGATTCACAAAATATAACTGCATGGCTGCAAAACATAATTATAGATCTGTAATTCAACATGATGAAGATAATAAAGCCAGGTCTTCCTGACAGGTTAAATAAATTTATATTAAATGCAATTTGATGGCCCAGCATGAAGAGCTCTTTACCCATTCACTGACCAGTTGTACTGGTTTGACATTTAAATTTTATCTGCATGTTTCAATCATCAGTGAATCAGTTACTGTGCCATATAACCTACTGCCAATGGAAATTGTGGAAATGTTCCAAAAACACTTTCTGACCCTTTTCTGAAAATTCTTTCAGTATGTGACCTTTTCAACCTCTCTTAAATAAGAAACATAGGAGCTAGGTGGCAAATAAAACAATAATACATTCTACAAATATATACTCATAATGAAACTTAAGAATTATATCAAAACAGATTGTTAGCCACTTTATTTAAAGCCACCGGTCTACACATTAACAGGGAACAACAGATATATATAACAACAATTTTTTTCTCCCCCTTCTAAAACTATCTAAACATGGATATAATCTCTGTTAAACCTATTATTTTCAAACAAATTTCATCTGAATGATTTGAGGGTAAACAGTTTTATCTTGAAGGAGTTGGAGTGTCAATATAGTTTGCTTTGGAGTATAGAGGACCCAGTTTTGGATGGTTACAAAGGAACGGGGTGGACAAGTGCACTGGGGTATACAATGCAGGCTAAATATACCCTCAATCCATACCCTTAATTAGTTATTATTAAGGTCAATGTTTATCAACATTTGAGGACCATCCAAATTATCAGAGAGACCAGTGTTCTTCAGTTTAACATGTTTAATATTTCATGTTTCATACAGATGTAAAATCCCCATAACTCTCAACCTAATGTTAACAGAAAAGTATGTACTTTGGTTTTTATATTTTATCGGATTTTTTTTTTCACTATTTTCTAACAAGCCATAACATCATTCCCATTTGGAAGACAACTCATTAAACTTTAAATTCTATTACCTTCTCTTTTTTAGCATAGCAAATAAAATTAAACTCATCAATATATTTTTATATGTTAAAAACTAAATTATACAGGAGTAAAATCCAAGTAAATTAAGTTCTGTGAATTCCATGGTATACTTGTAAATCACTAAATGTCACGTAAACTAAACTGAAATGAATAGACTTGCAGCACACTAATTACAATTAACATTAAAATACATACAATTTTTAACAATTTTATATTTATAAATTCATGAAATGATAAAAATTATTAAGTATTTTTTCTGTCAGGAACTTCATATTTATGGAACACTAGTATATAGGGCTTAAGGTTTAAAAAAATAATTTTTTAGACGTGTTGACCTCTGACGAAACCTTAATAACCATCATAACCCTTGGATCGAGGTCATGAAAAAGGAACCTTTTCAAATTGAAATCCACTTTTTGTACCCCCCCCCCCCAATAAAAGTGGGAGATATTAATTTTGGTTTGTCTGTTCATCAGTCTAGCTGTCCATCACTCTGCCTGCCTGTCTGTCTGTAGTTCTGTTTATCTGTAAGGCTTTCATTTCCACATGATATCTCGAGAAGTCTTTGAGTTTTTGCAATGAATTTTTACATAATAACATCCTAATGACCTAAGGATGATCCCAATTGATTTTGAGGTTAAAAGGTCACAGGTCAAGGTCATAAATTCAAAATTTCGTTTGCTATCTCAAGAAGCATTTGAGCTTTTGCAATGACATTTTACACCACAACTCCCTACTGGTCAAATTAAGGAAGACCCCTATTGATTTTGAGGTCAAAAAGGTCAAAGATAAAGGTCGTAAATTCAAACATTCTGTGCATGTGTGTAAAACTTTCATTTCCGGGTGATATCTCAAGAAGCTTTCGAGTTTTTCTCATTTTTAATTGTATACCATAACTCCCTATGCCCCCAACCTGTCCTTCTTACAGTGCCCCTCCCCCTCAACCCCCCTCATGTGTCAGCACATTCTCTTCTTTTTTCCCTTCAGCAGGAGACACAGCTTGATCTGATTCTCTGTATGAGCTTTTTTGTTCTAAAATTTAGATTTTAACAACTCAAGATCAGTGAAGAGTTAGTTAACCTTCAATCTAACTCTTTATTCACCAGGAAAACTTATCAAAACATTACTCTTTGGTAGGTTAGGGTAGGGTAGGGGTTTTTCCAAATTTTGTCATTTTTTAATTTAAAATTCTAAATTAAATGGGTACAGAACCTTGAACCAAAAAGGTTCAATGAAGCCCTTAGTGCAGCTATATGCCATGTGGGGGAAATAAATTAATATATAAAAATTATAAAATGGACCTGCATCAGACACATTATTTGCTCTTTGTTATGAACCCAAAGAACATGCATTTGCATGCAAATGAGGATTAAATATTTCAATTGAGGATGTCGTTTTGATGAGTTAAGTTATTGCCATTTAATAAAGAGCACCATTTTTCAGGCAAATAAGTCAATAACTAACTGACCTATTTACATGTTAATAAATTTTCTTCCGAAGAATACTCAAACAGTAAAATTAAAGGAATTTTTATCAACTAACTGGGGGTAAAATAGCAAAATCAATATAATGAAATCAATGCTATTTCTGAACCTGTCTAATTGTCATGATTAACATAGTGATCAGCCATAGAAAAATATTTCTAACAGACGCACTGAAAAAAAGCAGCTTTTTAAACTCAAGGACAGTTAATTCAAAGCAGTTTGATTTCATTATAGGTCCTCTGGCAAAGAAATTTATCAAAAAGAGAATTAGAATCATTTTTTTCTCATATAATGAACCATTGCGTCACATCTAACTACTATAGAATACCACAGCTCATTTTTTTTCTCTGGATTTTATTGATACTACAACTTCGAATTTCCAGCCTTCAAACAGAAACTGGCTTGCTGGTCTGCTCGGATGACGTGGGTACCTAAGCTAATTATAGATTTCTGCTCCATTAAACAAGGCCCAATTACAGGTATCATATCTGTAATTGTTCTGTATTGGTATACAGCTCATTAAAGCGTGCCCGACAAGAAGAGATTAGGAAACTTAATGAGCGCAAGTACCTTACTGTAAAACTTGTGTGACACAAAAAACAAACACTGAAACATTCACAAAGAATTTTCTTGGCTTGGCATATGATTTATGTAATGATTTTTTTCACATATGTAAATAGAGAATTATCATAATATGGCCTTTTCTTTATCAAATTAATGAATTTATATTTAGTGTTTGTCAAAATTTTAAGGTAATAAATGAAACAGGAAGAACATAAATTTTAAAGTAACTTCATACTAATGTCTTTTCAAATCTCTTTTAAAAAGCTGTACATCTAATTTTTTTTTTTTTTGGGGGGGGGGTTGTATTTCAAAGCTCCAGAACAAATTATGTCATTTATCAAATGTATTGAATTAAAAAATACATAAGAAATTTCTCTAGATTAGAAGATTGAAAATTTCAAGTAATTTTTTTTTAAATATCAAGCTTAAAAAAATAAAGCTTTGATTTTTTGTATAGACCAGTATAGAAAAAGTGAGTGATAAAATATAAAGAATTAACACTTTAATCAAAGAAAAGAGTATTACCGTATACTTTGCTTGCATTCTGCATTGCCATTTTATGTAGTCTAACTTAGTTACAATAGCACCATTTCCCTCATTGTACAAGTACGGTAACATCTCCGTTTTTGCGATCTTCTCCACTGCTGCGGCCCCTCCTGTCTTATAAGCCTCGATCAACTTCCCTCCACCGGTAAAATCGACAAATTTATAGACCGGGTTCGTTGCGATTTCCTTGTTCTGTTGCTTCCATGCAGAATCTGGGTCAGCCTCTTTTCGACCACACTTATTCCCCATGATTCGCTACGTCAGAAACCTCTTATAAACAAAGTAAAAAATAATTTCATTTACGATAAAGGAATATTTCCAATCGCAGACACTAGGAACACACTTCTTGCGAGGCGCGTACAAGTGCTAAATAAATCGTAACTATTTTCTAAACCACACTGTTGATCCATTTTAAATCCAGATTAGAAAACACCTGATTAATTTGTTCTTTTCACATCTTGAATGGAATTAGCTAACTCCTTTCACTGTAGTATTATCAGAATATAACTCCACAAAAAAATAGACCATTATTATACACTCACTTGTACCAAGGGGTTAAATTTGAGTATAAACTTAAACTATGAACTAATTTTTTTCACTTGTTAATCCAGTTTTGTGAAGGTAATCTTCCTTTATTCTTCCAAAGCATGGTATATACCTGTAGGAAAAAACAACATTTATTAAGTAGGGGTCAAACACATGCCGACATGAAGTAACCAAAACTTATCAATGACAAAGACAGCATTTCTATAGACTGGTTTAAATCAATTTCCTAAGCACTTTAAGATTTTGATTTTAATTTGTTTTGATCAAGAAATTAAAAGGAACCAAGAAAGCCACTGTCAAAAGGTTTTTCTGTCATAGATACTAGATATCAAAGGATAGCAAAACAAATCAACTGACAAATGACAAAGTACTTTGGACATCGACATGGTAGAGGGATGGAAAAATATCATCAAACTCTTTTCCTCCTAAAAAAAATAATATTCCTTATCAAGCTTCATAACTTACGAGGGCCGTTCAAAAATTACGCGGACTGTGCTATTATTTACTCTTACAGACGTCATATAGTTATAAAATTTCACAGAAATATGTATTTTAAAGATTCCAATAAATTTTGGGCAAAATTTCTGTATTTTAAAAAAATTCTACTAAAATTATCGGTATGTTGATATCGTTGATGGAGAAGTACGGCGCATGACAAAAAAATTGAAGCAAAAGCATGCGGATTCAAAAATTTAACTCATTGATTTTCAAAAATTTGCGATATTTTTCAACAATTTTCTCAAATGTACCTTTAAATTGTTCTATTATTATGTATTTAGATTTCGGACGTAATATTTGAAGTACTAACAGAAATATAATGATTTTTTCTCTGATGCGATTCCCGTGAAAACGACTGTGAAAATGACGTCTCCTGAATTGACGGCGCATCACACATTTGTTAAAATATGTGTAATGCTCGAGATATCGGCAACATAGATCCAAAATATGCATAATAAAACATGTAGTAAACTAGGCTACTCGTGACATTCGCCCACAAATAGCAAATTGAAATTTTAGACAGTTGGACCTCTGTAAAAAGTCTATACGGGAGGACGGGAAGAAGATTAAAGACGAAAAGTTAACTTGATCCGGACAGTAAAGAACGTGATTGAGAGTCACCAATATCACACAATATCTCATAAGTAGTTTTTGGTTTTAACGCACAAAAAAAGAATATTCTTTACTTGTTTAATAGATTTTAAGCTTGACAAGAAATGCTGTTTTGATGTTGAGTAGATAAGGTAACTCAAACTATACAGGTACTCAAGGGAAAATGTTGAGAAAATGAAAGCTCAATCACATATTTTTTATAATGCTTGTGACGTCGAAGATTTTGCTGCGCCGTGACTTAATGGTATGTCCTGAAAAATCACTTAAAATTAATACCAATTTACAACATTTTGATATGAAATTTTGAAGAACATATATAAGTAAAGATTCTTTTATATTATTTGTGAAATTTTGCCCGATTATGTCGTCAAATATTTCTTCTGTGCAACAAGTCCGCGTAATTTTTGAACGGCCCTCGTACATGAAAATAAAGCATAATATCTGCATCCATTCTAAGGAACATTTCCTTAGGTATCTAGTTACATGCATGTTTATAGGATTTTCTAAAACCATGCATAAAATTTATTAAAAAATAGACATTTTTGTCTTATACGTAGATGTTCAAACTTTTAATTCCCATGCATTTTCTTCTGTAGTCAGTGGAACATGCAGATCAAACACAACTTTTTGAATTAAAATATCTACATTTTTTAAATTTTATATATTACATGTTATTTTTACTAGATGCTGTTAATCATAATTAACATTTATTTATTTAAAAAAAAAAAAATTATGCATAACCTCTAAAAATCACTTACTTCAAAGCTCGAATCTGCAATGTTCAAGTTGCAAGAAACATATTCTATTGAAAAAACCCTTTTCATACATTTTCTGTAAATATTAATGAAAATTTGTTTTTGTATTTTATAAATATAAGTAATGTGTCTTATATAATTTAAAATTTTGGAGAAATTGGGAGCATAATTAAAAATAAATCATTCTGCCTCAGAGAGATCTGTGTTTTAAAAAAAATTATATATCAATAATTAACGATTCGAGGGACAGTCTTGCTTTATTTCGCAAAGGCTTCGTGTACTTGCAGCAGAATATGGATTATTTTAAAAACTCCATCGCCAGTTAAACATGTTAAAAAACTGTGTAAAAAATTTAATTTCGAAATAAATCTAATGATCGAAAAAAGGCATAGGCCTAGAATCTATACGTTTATGATGAGATAATATTATACAATATATCAAGAAAAAGAAATTTGGTGTAGTTACCATGGAAGATATGTAAACATCCTTTGAATAAACAGTCTTGAAAGTTTTAAAAGCTCATAACTTAGTAAAGAAACCTCTTGACACTGAGCTAAATATTACCTACTTTAAAAGTAATCATCCTACCTCAACTTTAATACACTCCATCGAACATTCACACTTCACTCTCCATTACATAAAACTAACTGATGTATCGAATTGTCACGTGACATTTCGCGCAGCGGAAATTCAAAAACACCACATGGATTCCACTTCCTGTTAGTTTTTCTGTTATGGTGCTGGCAATAAAACATTGATTTCAGCAGTTTGTGAGCATTGACTAAGGTAAATTAGATTTATGGGGATATTTTACAATTCGATTACGTTAGAGCTTTCAATATATCGATGTTTCATTTTACCTTTTTTCCGAAAAATGAGTACAGATGTCAATTATTTTTGTAAACATGTGAAAGTCAAAGTGAAAGTAAGACCAAGTTACATCGTTCTTTACAAAAACCAAAACAAAATTGAAGGTGTAATACTAATAAAAATAGTTATTGAATCACATAAGAAACATTTGTTACAAAAATGCATTTGTTTCACTCCACATTATAATAATTGAAGAGAAAGCGATGCAAATCTGAAATATCTCACAGGTACTTGGGTCTTGGTTTATAAATATGCATGTACCTTATTAATATGTAAAAAAAAATAGTACTTTTTTACATATCAATAAGGTACATATATATTTATAAACCAAGACCCAAGTACCTGTGAAATATTCACTATCAACCAAACTACAAAGTCAATATAATATCACTCATCATATATTACATGTAATATTTGACAGCACGACCATTAGAGTGAGTGCAGATACCTTTTCAGTATACAGTATAGGAGCTGTATATAAAATTGTATCTTTTGACTGCAAGTGACATTTGGTACATCTAGACTTGGACGTCATATGTAAGTTGCATTAACACACAGAAGCAAGTTAAGCACTTGTTTTTATTCTCACAAGAATGTAGCATTTACAAGTGATACATTGTGGGTCCAGAGTTACTGAGAAAAACCATTCGGATCAATGTGCAAAATCTGAATTTTCTTGTGGCCCAGTTGTTGCTGCAGCTTTAAGAGCTAGCTCACATTAGCAACCAGTACAAAGAGTGCGGCATGCTGCGCACGCTTTTCATGGGAAAAAAATTCAGTTATTTCATACATTTATCAAAAATTCCATTTGTCTACTTCATATTTGCAAATCTCTTTGATAGACACTTCAACAGAACATGACCGCTTTAAGTCCAGAGGACCCTTGCTCTTTTTCAAGGCCAGATGAATGTAAAGTAACCAATCTTGACCTGATTCTAGAAGTAGATTTTGATTCCAGAAAATTATGTGGGTACGTCGACTTGTCAGTACAGAGGATGAAGGATGGCGTTCAGAACCTGGTGAGTAAAATTGATTGTGTGATGGGGGTGGGGATGGGGGTGGGGTCCCCTGAATCCTGGTCAGATGCTGTACCAACTGATTGTGTGTGATGGAGGGGGGGTACCAACTAAGCTATCTGGCCCTGAGCACTCGAAGCTGTCTGAATGCAGGGTTTTTAGGTAGATTAGAAACAGAGGATACTTTTACAAAAATCTGAGGTTCCTTTAGGCAGTAAATTTACTTCAATGTGTTATCATTTTTCTCTCCATCAAATATTTCCATTGTATGGGGTATTGACAAATTTTGAATCAGGTTACGAAATAATGAAGAAATATGTTTGCTGGCATCAGGAAAATATAATGATTACTTCTCCTAGGAAAGTAATAGATTGCATTTAAGCAAAATGTTTGAACTATATCATAGGTTCTATTATACATCAATTATAATTCAATTTATTTTTCAGATTCTGGATACAAGAGATGTGTCTATCCAAAAGATCACTGACGCTGACAACTGCCAGGAGTTGAAGTATACACTTGGAGAGAACACAGGGAGCTTTGGATCTAAGTTAGAGGTCCAGCTTCCAGTGTCCTCGTCTACCAGGTGGGGTGACCCTAGGGCATTTATATTTAACATAAATTCTAGAGTAGTTTGAGTTAAATACAAGGTATAGTTAAGCATTGAGAAAGAAATTTAACTCTAGAAATAGTGTAGAAAGCTTAAATTAAAATTTCCTTGTTTACCCCTTTGTGTTAAATAATATTTTGAAAAATGAGAAGTTTTTTTATTTATTTATGAAGCCCCATCTGATCATGTTGATTTGTAAACTACAAGTTCAATATAACAGATTAAGCATGTGTTGATATATTTTGAGGTGATTTAATAGTGCTTTTCTTATGTTAACATTAATGTTAGATCTCATTACTGACATATTTTAATAGCAACAAAGTACGAGTGCACTATGAGACCTCCCCACAATGCACTGCTCTACAATGGCTGAGACCAGAACAGACTGCAGGGAAAAGGCAACCTTATTTGTTCAGTCAGTGCCAGGTATAACAATTCTTAGAATCACATTTTAGGAAAAAAAAGTGAAATTATCTTCTATACAGTCTGATCAATGGTTTATCATATAATGTAGCGCTGGAAGAAAATTGTACACTCAAATCAAAGAGTTAAAAAAAATTAAAACCTAAATGATCTATGAGACATTTAAAATATATGACTTTTTAGAGACGATTTCTTTTTTTTGGCTTTAATTTAAAACTTGTGTCTTTGCAGACTAGTTTAAATTTACTTACTGTTACCATGATTTTTTCAAATCTGTAGCTGTTTCAAAATTTGATGTTTTGTTATTTGCTCTGAGGTTCCTTTTGCTATCACTTTTTCATTATAGGCAATTCATGCCAGAAGTATGGTACCATGTCAAGACACACCTGCCATTAAAGTTCCATATACAGCTAAGGTAAAAAAAAAACCAGGTGTCCTAAAAAAAATCAACGCTTCGATAAAAATTCCTTGAATTTCATAATCATTGACATAAATACAACGTTTTTGTTAGCTAGAGGAAATTTTAAGATGAAGTTGTTTTACCAGGTGACAGCCCCAAGGGACATAACTATTCTGATGAGTGCAGTAAGGTTAGAGCCAGAGCCACACCCCTCAGACAGCTGTAAACTGATTCACCAGTTTGAACAGAAAGTTCCCATCCCCACATATCTCATTGCCATTGTAGGAGGAGATCTTGAGTCAAGGTACACAGAGGTTGAAAATATCTTCTGAAGTTGCTTTGTCTACCACCACTTCTCAGTCACAAGGATATGGGTCTCTCAGTTTTTTATTTTGTTCAATTCAATTGAAATTTTAAGGCTAGAAATTCATTACTGTCACAGAGATAGAGAGAGAGAGAGAGAGTCTCAAAGCAGATGCTGTTTTAAAGGGGGACTACTCTTAGTTTCAGAATTTTTTGCAAAAAACCTTTTCGGTTCAAAATTATTATTCAGAAATTGGTACACAATTAAATTACTGTAAGATATTAAGTTCTACATTTATTTATTGATTTTGCTAAATAAAAGTTACAGTTTTCAATAAAATAGAATTTCTATTAAAACTGGTACCGTATATGTTTAGAAAACTTTGCCACAAGCAAAAAAGAAATCGAAGTGTTACATGACCATGTTCAATTTTCCTCCTCCATTATTTTAATTACAACTTACCATGTCATGAGAGACTTCTATTCATTTTAATTTTAGAACAATTGGTCCAAGATCCAAAGTGTGGACAGAGAAAGAAATGGTAGAAGAGGCTGCCAAAGAATTCTCAGAGGTAGAAAGAAATTATCGTCAGATATTTTATCAGAGACCTATTTAGCTTTGCAATTGTAAGCCAGTGCTTGTGAACACTTCTGTGCAAAGATAAGGAATTTTGGCAATGCTTGCAAATGTTCACTCTGCTGAACAGGCCTCAGATGTTCTGTAAACACTGACCACATTCATTTTTTTCGTATGTTTGTTGGACAGACAGAGAAGATGATACAGACCGCTGAAGCATTACTGGGTCCCTACATCTGGGGTCAGTATGACCTTCTTGTACTGCCCCCATCCTTTCCTTACGGAGGAATGGAAAATCCCTGTTTGACTTTCGTTACCCCAACACTTCTGGTAAGTTTATACGTCACTCAAAAGAAAGAGATTTCCTTTTTGTTTAGAATGTATACACATTGATCCTTCAAAAAAAAAGATGATTTATAATACAGTGGACCTTCAGATATCCGGACGCTTCAGTATCCGGACGATTTTTCATTGGAACAGAATTTTTTAACATTAGTTTGTCTTTTTTAACTGGTAATTCAGGTATCCGGATGCTTTACATATGCAGACAAATTGACTAGGAACCAAAGGTCTGGATAAATGAGGCTCCACTGTACTTCAATTGCACAAAAAATGTTTCTTGATCAGTATTCAACTTTGCATGTTTTCAAAGCCCATCTTCTGACACAATCCATGCCTCTTTTACAGGCAGGAGACAAATCACTGGCTGATGTTGTGGCTCACGAGATTTCTCACAGCTGGACTGGAAATCTCGTCACCAACAGAAATTGGGAACACTTCTGGTAATGGAATACTGAACAAAATGAGATAGAATACCAAACCAAAGCACATAAGCAATTATTTAAGTGAAATGAAATTCTTTTGAAGTTTTTTTCGTCTTCTTTATTTGACCTAAATGACAGAAATTGTTCTCCTATAAAAGTCTGGACTGTATCTCTCTGAATAAAGGTCATACTGGATTTGTGGAAAGATGGGGAGACTACTGTATACAGGGAAATTTTCTCCCGTTTTACTTTGGTCCCTTTTGCCCTTGTCACAAGTGGGCGAATTCAAAACGGGGCAAATTCAAAGAATACCCTATAATTTCTTAAACAGAACTGTGACTTGGAGAATTAAAAATGGGGGCAAAATTGTTTGAAAGTGCAAAAGGGGGAAAATAACAGTATTTCTGTCTGAGTTCATGGCCGATGGAGGAGCAAATGAACTCAAAGAAATAATAATAAATATCAAAAACTGCTTTATGAGGAACTTAGTATTTGTACCCAGTATTTGTATTCAATTGCATAGATAGTTTTTTAAATTTTGATTTAAATAAATTATTAAAAAGTTAAACATAAAAAAGTTCAATTTATGGTGATGGAGAGGGATTATTAAAACAAAAGTTAGACCTTAGATTAAAATTGATGAAATTGTTCTTGTGATTTTTCTTTGCTCCACAAATATGACTTGTCCCTTGGTTAATTTTTGAATTTTTAATCATTTCACTGGTTAAGTTCTAAAATCTGACGTTTTCAGGTTAAATGACGGTCACACTTTGTTTATGGAGAGGAAGATCACTACAACCTTTGACCTTTTCAAAGATCTTTTCGAAGATCACTATAACTCTATAACCTTTGACCCTTTCAGGTTAAATGAAGGTCACAATGTGTTTGTGGAGAGGAAGATCACTATAACTCTATAACCTTTGACCTTTTCAGGTTAAATGAAGGTCACACCGTGTTTGCGGAGAGGAAGATCACTATAACTCTATAACCTTTGACCTTTTCAGGTTAAATGAAGGACACTGTTTTTGTGGAGAGGAAGATTACTGTAACTCTATAACCTTTGACCTTTTCAGGTTAAATGAAGGTCACACTGTGTTTGTGGAGAGGAAGATCACAGGACGTTTACACAACAGTGAGGCTCTCCGTCAATTCATGGCCATTGGAGGATCCAAAAGTCTAAAAGAAACAATTGTAAATTTAAAATTCAATTCCGAACACTTCTTAAAGTTTCTTTTTCTTAAACCAAAATATGTTAAGGACACGGGGGGGGGTCAACAAATTAACCGCAAATTAATCACCAGATTTAACTTATTTTTTAAGATACGGTATCTTAAGCTGTCAACTATCATTTGGCAAAAAAAAAAAATCACACATTTTAGTTTTAAAATTTAATCATTTTGGTACCGGTATATCTTTATATGGAGCTCTTCTTTTAAAGGAGATCAAAATATTCTGAAAATGGCTGCCACCCCCCAGCCTCTTTAAAGCACTCATGCTCTAAGCATACACAGAATTTCACTGTCTGTTGGAGAGCAGAGAGGAATTTTAGCGATAGAATTGTCCTCAGTTCCACACATCAGCCGGTGACCTTCATTTATCCTGATGGAAGGTTGATGTGCATTAGATTTGAAGATGACCTTTGACTTTCCAGGTTAAATGAAGGTCACACCATGTTTGTGGAGAGAAAGATCACAGCAAGGTTACATGACAATGAGGCATTTCGTCAGTTCCTGGCAATGGGAGGGGCAAAAGAATTGGAGGAAGAAATTGTACTTAATACATGATATCATAAATCATTGATTAAAAAATAATTTTATGAAAGATTCTTTCAATTAATATTACAGAACAGTAGAAACTTGCTTTATTTAATAGCTAGACTTTTCTTTAAGTGTAATCTTAAATCTAAAATTGTGTTGGTTTTTCATTGAAAATGGACTAGCATTGATTTTGTCTCAGGAAGTAGTGTTGAAGAATGGTCCCTACACACGACTGATCCCAGATCTTAAGGGAGTGGATCCAGACGACGCCTTCTCCATTGTTCCCTACGAGAAAGGCTTTACCCTGCTGTTCTATCTGGAGACCCTGCTGGGGGGACCAGGTAACATCTCTATTACACACATACATACACTATGTCAGGGGCATTTATAGCTCTGCTAGTCAGAGTCCAAATGAGCTTATGCATTTATTTAGTAAGGTGTCCATTGTCCATCTTTCTTTCTGTAAAATCTTTTTTTCAAAAACACTATTCCTACCGATTTGGTCCGATTCCAATAACACTCAGTCAAGTTGACTATATATAGTAAGAGAAATCTTTATTTGTATTAGTACACACACCGTTAGAGCTACAGCCTCATCAGAGACCCGTTTAGTGGAGAAACTGATGTCTTTGACAGCACCTCTCTGACAGGTTAACCGGGTACTCCTTGACATCCCTAATTAATGCTATACATGTTTAGCCAAAGTAGTGAAAATATAAACCCTTTTTATCTCTCCTTGCATTTCAGTTTTCACTTCAAGCAATATTTTAGGTCTTTGACCATAGAAAGCCAAGATATGATACATCCTAATAGGATATAAGTTATGCATGTATATATGGTATACATTTCAGCTGTGTTTGAAAAATTTCTGAAAGCCTATGTCGAGAAGTTTAAACAGCAATCTATAGACTCCAACCAATGGAAGGATTTCCTGTACTCCTATTTCACTGACAAGGTAATAATTTCTGATCTAAGAATCTGTCTTTCATCCTCTTCCTTCAAAGGTTGAGATTATAATATTTTTTGAAATATAGGAAATGAAAAAAATATCTCGGTGGATACATTGTATAAATGATACAATTTTAGAGAGAAGTGTTAGACAGTGTGGAATGGGATAAATGGTTTTATGATCAGGGAATGCCACTGGTCATACCAAAGTAAGTGTCTGTCCACAACATACAGATGTAATTGTTCTACTGCACACAAAAGTAGTGAAAATATAATATATTATATGAAGAGCTATCATAGTATACAATGGTCAAAAAGTTACTTGTCAGACCTAGTTCATTTCTGCTATGTTGCCATCATTTCTATAGATTGTATCTGTTAAAAATTGCCATTTGATTTACAATAGGTATGATGACAGTCTAGAGGTCCCCTGTAAACAGCTGTCCCAGAGGTGGTCATCAGCCAGTGAGAATGAATTGGACCAATTTAACCCCGGTGACCTTACCTCTTTGACCTCTGTACAGGTCAGAGAATTCCTAGCTCTTCTGGTGGAGGAGGTAAGAAATTAATGGAAAAGGAAAGTAGCATGCTCTAGAGTGTTTCATTTCAGATATACTTCATTATATTTGCATATCTTTACTGTCCTTTCCCACTATCACCCCATATGAATTTATCTACATTTATTTTTCTAAAATCACAATTGCTCAGGCTATAATCACAATGGCGTTCATAAAGGGAAATCTATTCAAATATATAGTGTTCTGTACTTGTACTGTATATATGGGGAATATTCCCAAAAATATAAAAAAAAAAATGTAGGTTTTGCTGAAAAGGATTTCATTGCCTCAAGTTCGAATCTAAAAACTAGACTATGTATATGCCTACACATATTTTAGAATTCTTTAATAGCATAATATGGATTTGGCGATTTTTTTCAGCCACCATTATCACTTACCAAAGTGTTGAAGATGGAGGAACTGTATAATTTGAATGCTGTCAGGAATTCAGAAGTCAGATTTCGGTTTGTAATTACACATCCATGTAATTTTGAATATAAAATCTCGTAAAGATGTAGAAAAAAAGATGAATCCATGCAAAAAACAAAGATTCAGGATAAAAATTGTATAGTAATTTAAATGGATACTGTAGATTCCTTAATATATATACACATGTACATGAGAAATAACTTACTGCATAATGTGCAGCACTTGCAAAATAAAATTACTTGCTCATTATTTTCATGGTGCTTAAATGATCATGCAATTCTCTAGATTAACCATCCTCTCGCAAATTATATTTTTCATTTTTTGACGGCTAAGGTCCATTTCACGATATCAAATACTTGTGTAAAATGAGAAATCTACATTATTAAAAATTGTTCACACAAATATAGCCCTTCAGAAATTTAGAGAATGTTTTCTTCTGTAGCTGGCTGAGGTTGTGTATCAAGGCCCAGTGGAGAGATGCTATTCCTAGAGTGCTAGACTTTGTAAATGAACAAGGACGGATGAAATTTGTCAGACCTCTGTACAGGTGAGATGGATCAAAATTAAATTTAAAAATCATTTTCTTTTATATGTTAAACTTTCAAGAAATATGTCAGACATCTCCTTAAGTTGGATCAAAATTTTATTTAAAATCCAAAAAAAACATAGGTAATCAGAGATTACAGAGCTCACCTCAACGAATGTTGTCTTTAAGTAAAGCAAAGTCACACAATTAACCAACAAAATGTGTACATCCCAAAATGAAAATATTTATGCAATTTTGATCTGATACTTTGGAATAGAGCTATATAAAAACTTCGAACTAGTTCTTTTTCATGAAAATGTAATTAAAATACAGCATCTGAAGCAAATTTGAGAGTTTTCATCCCTTGATGCATCATTTGTGCAAGTTTGGTTTATACAATGTTATATAAGCCTTATAGTTTTTTGGTAATAGACCTGCACCCATAACTTTTACCTGGTCCATTATCTGAAAAATTTATGTCTAATTCAGCATCCGAAGCAAGTCCATTAATGTGTATCTTAAGATGTATCGTCCATGCAAGTTTGCTCATTATAGGGCTCATAGTTACTTGGAAATGAAATCTGCATCAAAAACTTTAACCTCTTCACTCAACCAGAAAATGTAGGTCAGATTCAGCATCCGAAGTAAGTCTGATAGTATACATCCTTAGATGTACCGCTCAAAGTATCTTGGAAATGAAAACTGCACCAAAAACTTTAACCTGTTCACTCAACTGGAAAATGTAGGTCAGATTCAGCATCCGAAGCAAGCCTGGTAATGTGCATCCTTAGATGTATCATCCATGCAAGTTTGGTCAATATAGGACTTATTGCTACTTGTAAATGAGACCTGCACCAAAAACATTCACCTGTTCACTCAACCGGAAAATGTAGGTCAGATTCAGCATCCGAATCAATCCCCATTAGTGTACATCCTTAGATGTATCATCCATGCAAGTTTGGTCAACATAGGGCTTATAGTTCCTTGGAAATTACACCAACACCAAAAACTGCACCAAAAATGTTAACCTGCTCCAAAAACCTTAACCTGGTCATTCCTTTGCTGAAATTGCAGCATCTGAAACTTTGACTGGTACAATGAAACACACTAGAAGCATCTTCCATGCATGTCTAATCAATATAGGACATAGAAGTACTTTAAAAGAAAACTGCTCCAAAAAACTTAACCTGGGACGCCGACACCGACGCCGACGGGGACGCCGAGGGTATTACATAAGCTCCCCCAACTTCGTTGAGGTGAGCTAAAAATGTGTTGTAAAAATTGTCAACATTTCCAGTTTTACTGTTCAAAATAAATACCCTTGAATCAGGAAATTTAGAATAGCTTTGAAGTGTGATTGGTTGTACATTCATGTAAGAGTGATTTACTTGAGCAATAATTTTACCTAGGGACCTGTATGGTTGGGAAGAAGCTAGACCAATAGCCATACAGAACTTCCAGACTCACAAAGGGGAGATGCACAACACAACAGCGACCATGCTGGCAAAGGATCTCAAACTTACTTAGACTGTGATGAGGACTTCATTTCTCAGCTGTTTGTGTATATTTTGGTTGTTTGACTGTCAGTGCTGCTTTAGTAGCTTACATATCAAGGACTTGCCACTTATACCTGTAAATTATTGATCAAGAATCTCTATTTGTTTTAAATGATTTTACAGAAAGTACAATCAAGAAATTGTACAGGAGTTACAATTAGAATTTTTGGAATAAAAAAGTGTTTGACCACAAATGAATGGGAGTGCAATTGATATTTGGGGGGGGGGGGGGGGGGAGGGGTACCCAACTAGTGACTACTCTAATTTTCTTTTGAATCAGGTGATGTCAGACAAGAGAAAATGTTATTTTTGGGGGTTAATTGATTTAATTTTTATGAATGAAAATAGTTTAAATACAATATTTGATAACATCTACGTATTTTATTCAGATTTGTCTCTGCAATTTTCATGTATTTGCATGAAATAAGGAACAAGAGTTAGCTGATGAAAATATTCTTTTACTATTTAATACATGACTGTATAAAGTATTCAAGAAAAAATATTGTTTCTAATTTTATTATTGCATGATAAGATTTTGTCATCATTAATATGGATCTGAATCATTGAATCAATCATGAAAAATATCAGAATAATCAGTTATAATACAGAATGAATGTAAAATGCAGCAGTTATTGTAGGCTTGTATTACATGTTTACGAAAAGGCAACGTAACTACCAGTAAATGAATGAAAATCATAAATTATTACATGAATAAAACATGTACATGTATTTGCTCTTATTCAAATGTCCTGCTTTGTGATACTCTTCATTGCAATGTTTGGTTAACAGGAGATTGGATCTAGATTAAAACATATCAGTATGGTAAAAACCAAATGAGATTTCAATTATTAAGTATGTATACATTCATGTTCACACATATTTATATTTATTACTTTCATTTTGATGGTGGCTATCTATTTCACTTCAAAAAGGCCATGCTGAAAATCGTAGTTTCAAGAAAATATGGCCACACATACAACATCACCTATTTTTATTTCAAGTAAAACCTTGAGAAGTGGATTCATAATTTCAAAAATCAGGAGTCATTTATGAGAATCAATGTAAAATTGAATAGTGCAGATTTCTAATCTAGGTTCAGTTTCTTTGTAATCAAACATGGCATTAAAGTAGAGGAATTGATTTGCAATTTCTTGTATGTCATTCCATCCTATTCCTGGTGACATCATACTGTGGCTTACCTAGTCACTTATTTAATTAAATTGTAAACCAAACCAGTATTACTTTAGTTAGTTTATGATGCAGCATTTTGCATCCAAAGAAATTGTATCAAAATACAATATTTATTATGCCCCCCTTTCCTTGATGAAGGGAGGGCATATTGCTTTGCTGCTGTCTGTCAATTGGTCTGTTGGTCCACTTAGTTTCCGTTCATTTTCTTCACAACCATTGCACATACTGAAATGAAATTTGGTATACAGATATATCAGATGAATACTAGGTCAAGTTCTGTTTTGGGTACGATCGTACCATTTTTGACAGAGTTATGCCCCTTGGACTTAGAAAAATTCCAATTATTTGCAGTTTCTGTTCATTTTCTTTGCAGTGGTTGCACTTACTGAAATGGAATTTAGTATATAGATTTATCAGATAAATATCTAGGTCACGTTGGGTACAATCAACCATTTTTGACAGACTTATACCCCTTCGACTAGAAAAATTTCAATTATTTGCATTTTGTCATCATAATATGGATCTGAATACTGCAAACCAACTTTTATTCACATGCTAGAAATTTTCGCGAAGTTCACGAGAGCCTCATAATATTTCTTGCCGCGAACAAGTTTTTAAAGTCTCTGTGTTTTTTAATGGTAGCGAACTAGTTTTACTCCAGTAAATCGTGAAATAAAGTTGTTGCAAATGAAAGTTGGTTTACAGTAATCAGTTATAATACAGAATGAATGTAAAATGCAGCAGTTATTGTAGGCTTGTATTACAGATTTACGAAAAGGCAAGGTAAGCTAAATGAATGAAAATCATAAATTATTGCATGGATGCTACATGTATTTGCTCTTACTCGAATGTTCTGCTTTGTGATACACTTCATTGCAATGTTTGGTTACCAGGAGATTGGATCTAGATTAAAATACATCAGTATGGTAAAAACCAAAGATTTCAATTACCGTTAAGTATGTATACTTTCATGTTCACATATTTATGTTTGTTACTTTCTGATGATGGTGGCTATCTATTTCACTTTAAAAAGGCCATGCTGAAAATCTAAGTTTCAAGAAAATATGGTCACACATACAACATCACCTATCTTTATTTCAAGTAAAACCTTGAGAAGTGGATTCATAATTGCAGAAATTAGGAGTCATTTTTGAGAATTAAAGTAAAATTGAATAGTGCAGATTTTATGCCCCTTGGACTTAGAAAAATTCCAATTATTTGCAGTTTCTGTTCATTTTCTTGCAGTGGTTGCACTTACTGAAATGGAATTTAGTATATAGATTTATCAGATAAATATCTAGGCCAAGTTGGGTACAATCACACCATTTTTGACAGAGTTATACCCCTTCGACTAGAAAAATTTCAATTATTTGCAGTTTCCATTCATTTTCTCAAATACAACAAGAGGCCCAGGGGCCACATCGCTCACCTGAGCAACTGACTAGGTAAAAGCAAAAATTAGTTCAGTATTGAAAAGTTTAAATATATTATAACAAGAGGCCCACGGGCCTTATAGGTCACCTGAGTATTTGTAACAACTTTCAAACACTTGAATTTGGATTAAACCAGAGGCCATGAAATTCACAATTCACAATTTTGAAAGAGGCACCATTGCTTATCATAATTATTAATTTAACATGCTTACTCTATTTACTTAATACCCAGAGGTAGATCAGAGTAACAAAGAGAAAATCCACTTCCACTTTATACCCAGTTGTGCACCTCACCCTAAAGGAACCACTGACCCAGGGGCCACATATTTCAAAATTTTGCAAATTTTAAAACAAAATGGTTGATTAATACCAAAGAGCAGATTTAAAAGCATTAATTTATTTTCAGACTATGTAGCCCCCCCCCCTCCTCTGACCTAGGGGGCATAAAATTCACAATTTTATAGGAGGCACTCTTGCTCATCATAACTATGTGCTTAGTTAGTTTATTTAATACCCAAAAGCAGAGAAGAAGATTTTCAAAGAATAAATGCATTTTCACTATATGATCAATAGAGCCCCCCCCCCAACATCAGAACCCTTAACCCTGGGGCCATAAATTCACAAATCTGGAAAAGGCAATCTTGCTCATCATAACTATGTGCTTAGTTAGTTTATTTAATACTCAGAAGCAGAGGAGAAGATTTTCAAAGAATTGCATTTTCACTTTGTAATCAATAGAGCCCTGCCCTAACACCAGAACCCCTGACCCTGGGGCCATAAAATTCACAATTTTGGAAAAGGCACTCTTGCTCATCATAACTATGTTATTAGTTAGTTTATTTAATACCCAGAAGCAGAGAAGAAGATTTTCAAAGAAATAATGCATTTTCACTATATAATTCATAGAGCCCCGCCCTAACACCAGAACCCCTGACCCTGGGGCCATAAAATTCACAAATCTGGAAGAGGCACTCTTGCTCATCATAACTATGTACTTAGTTAGTTTATTTAATACCCAGAAGCAGAGAAGAAGATTTTCAAAGAATAAATGCATTTTCACTATATAATTCATAGAGCCCCGCCCTAACACCAGAACCCCTGACCCTGGGGCCATAAAATTCACAAATCTGGAAGAGGCACTCTTGCTCATCATGAATATGTTCTTAGTTAGTTTATTTAATATCCAGGAGCAGAGAAGAAGATTTTCAAAGAATAAATGCATTTTCACTATATAATTCATAGAGCCCCGCCCTAACACCAGAACCCCTGACCCTGGGGCCATAGAATTCACAAATCTGGAAGAGGCACTCTTGCTCATCATAACTATGTAGTTAGTTAGTTTATTTAATACCCAGGAGCAGAGAACAAGATTTTCAAAGAATAAATGCATTTTCACTATATAATTCATAGAGCCCCGCCCTAACACCAGAACCCCTGACCCTGGGGCCATAAAATTCACAAATCTGGAAGAGGCACTCTTGCTCATCATAACTATGTACTTAGTTAGTTTATTTAATACCCAGGAGCAGAGAAGAAGATTTTCAAAGAAATAATGCATTTTCACTATATAATCTATATAGCCCCGCCCTAGCACTAGAACCCCTGACCCTGGGGCCATGAATTTCACAATTTTGGTAGAGGACTCAATGTTCATTACATTCATGTCAACAGTTTGCCTGCTTGATGTCCAGGAGTAAAGAAGAAGATTTTTAAAGATTGCACTAATTTTAGTGGTTTTGGCCCCACCCCTCAGGCCCCAGGGGGGTGGGGACCATGAAATTCACAATTTTTGTTCCCCTTCACCTATGGATGCTGTATACCAAATTTGGTTGAAATTGGTTCAGTGGTTTCAGAGAAGAAGCTGAAAATGTTGAAATGTTAACACACGACACACGACACACGACGGACGACGGACGACGGACGACGACGGACGAAAACGGATAGCAATAGGTCACCTGAGTTACTCAGGTGACCTAAAAATGGGTTCTGGGGAGGGGAGGGGGTATTTAAACAAATTAAATCTACACTTCCTTAGAATGCTTTTGTGACACATCATGGTTTTGTTGTTTATAAGATGAAAATTTTTATTGATATAGCCTTTGTATTCATTTGTCCTCTTTATGGCTCCTCTGTTCACCTGAATTTTGTGGCCACACCCTTGCCCTAGAGGTCATGATTTGAACAAAAATGAATCTTCCCTTTCAGAAGATGCTTCTGCATGGGTTTCATCTTTCATGGCTCAGTGAAGAGTTTCATCTTTCATGGCTCAGTGAATCTTGAGAAGAAAGATTTTTCCTATGTATTCCTATGTTGAACTTTGATCACCCATTGTAGCCCAACCCTACCCCCAGGGTCATGATTTGAAGAAAATTGAATCTACACTACCTGAGGATGATTCCACATGAGTTTTATCTTTCCTGACCCAGTGGTTCTAGAGAAGATTTTTAAAGTTTTTCCCTATGTTTTCCTATGTTAAACTTTGATACCCATTGTGGCCCCACCCTACTCCCGAGGGTCATGATTTGAACAAACTTGAATCTTCACTCGCCTACCTGAGGATGCTTCCACATGAGTTTCATCTTTCCTGGCCTAGAGGTTCTGAGATTGATTGATTGATTGTATATTGTTTAACGTCCCTCTCGAGAATTTTTCACTCATATGGAGACGTCACCGTATGCCGGTGAAGGGCTTCAAATTTTGACCTTTACTCGGCACTCAGGGCCATTGAGCAGTGAGGGATCTTTATCGTGCCAACGCCTGCCACTGACACAGGGCCTCGGTTTTTAAGGTCTCATCCGAAGGACCCGCAACTCTCACTTCAAAGTGCCGAGCGCATGGCGAAGGAACAGTTGCTACCCATTTTAACGACTAGGTCAGTCGCGGCCGAGATACAAACTCAAGACCTCCTGATCACGAAGCGAGCGCTCTACCGACGTAGCTACCATGAACGGTGAGGTTCTGGAGAAGAAGAGTTTTAAAGATTTTTCCTATGTATTCGTATGTTGAGCTTTGATACCCCATTGTTGCCCCGACCTACCCCAGGGGACATGATTTGAATAAACTTGAATCTTCGCTACCTGAGGATGATTCAAAATAAATTTCATCTTTTCTGGCCCAGTGGTTCTGGAGAAGAAGATTTTTAAAGATTTTTCCTATGTATTCCTATGTTGAACTTGGATACCCCATTGTGGCCCCACCCTACCCCCGGGGGCCATGATTTGAACAAACTTGAATCTACACTACCCGAGGATGACTTCACATGAGTTTATCTGTCCTGGCCCAGTGGTTCTGGAGAAGAAGATTTTTAAAAGACAACATTAATTTTTTACTTATTCATAATTATCTCCGCTTTGAAGAGGGGATGGCCCTTCATTTGAACAAACTTGAATACCCTTCACCAAAGGATACTTTGTGGCAAGTTTTGTTCAAATTGGTCCAGTGGTTCTTGAGAAGAAGATGAAAATGTGAAAAGTTAACGACGACAACGACAGACAACTGACAAATTTTGATCATGCAGAAAAGCTCACTTGAGCCTTCAGCTCAGGTCCCCTCAATAAGGGAAGTTGATGATAGAAACGTTCCTTTATAGAGTTTTAAAACATCTGCATCTGATTTACAATTTTACACCACTTCTCACTTTGCTTTCATGAGGAGAAGTTACAAATTTCTAATTAAAAATGGAGACAGGTAAAGGCAAGTAAATACATATAAACCCAGCTAAAGGTCTATTGAAACTACACTTTGAGCAGAATAAACACAGATCTATTACTCTCTCTCTCTCTCTCCCCATTCCCACTCTTCCCACTCCCACTTCCTCTCTCCTCACTCCCTCTCTCTCCACACTTCTTCTCTCCCCACTCCCTCTCTCCCCATTTCCTACCCATTCCCACTCCCTCTCCCACTTCCTCTCTCCCCACTCCCTCTCTTTCTCCCTCTCCCCCACTCCCTCTCTCTCCCCACTCCCATTCTACCCACTACCTCCCTCTCTCCCCACCCTCTCTCTCCCCATTTACACTTTTCCCTCTCCTCTCCACTTCCTCTCTTCCCACTCCCTCTCTCTCCCGACTCCCTCTCTCTCCCACTCCATCTCTCTTCACTCTTCCTCCCCCCACTCCCTGTCTCTCTCCCCATTCACACTTTCCCCACACCCTATCACTCTCTTTCCCTCTCTATGTACTCCTTATCACCTCTCCCCACTCCCCCTTTCTCCCCACTCCTTGTCTCTCCCCACTGTCTATCTCCCCATTTCCTCTCTCTCCCCACTCCCACTCTCTCCCTACACCCCCTTTCTCCCCACTTCCTCTCTCTCTCCCCTTCACTCCCACTCTCTCCCCACTCCCACTTTCCCCACACCCTATCACTCTACCCCCTCTCTCCCCACTCACCCTCTCTCCCCACTCTCTCCCTACTCCCTCTCTCCCCACTTCCTCTTTCCCCACTTCCTCTCTCTCACCTCATTCCCACTCTATCACTCTCTGCCCACTCCCTATAACTTCCCTCTCCCCCACTCCCTCTCTTCCCCACTCCCCCTCTCTCCCCATTCCTTCTCCCCCACTCCCACTCTCCCAACTCCCTCCCTCTCCCCATTTCTTCTCTTTCCCCCACTCCCTCTAGCTCCCTCTCTTCCCACTCTCTCTCCCCATCCCCTCTATCTCCCCACTCCTCCTCTTTTCCCATTCCCTCTCTCTCTCCCCATTCCCACCCTATCACTCTTTCCCTCTCTTCCCACTCCCTCTCTCTCCCCATTCCCTCTCCCTACTTCCTCTCTTTCCACTCCCTCTCTCTCTCTCCATTCCCTCTCCTCCCACTCCCTCTCTCTCTCCCCATTCCCTCTCCTCCCACTCCCTCTCTCTCTGCTTCATCTCTCTCCCACTCTCTCTCCCCACACCCTCTCTCTATCCCCATTCCCATCCTATCACTCTCTCACTCTTACTCCCCATTCCCTCTCTCCCCACTTCCTCTCTCCTCATATCCCCTCTCTCCCCACTCCCTCTCTCCCCCCATTCCTTCTCTCTCCCCACTTCCTCTCTCCTCACTTCTTCTCTTTCTCCATTCCCTCTCTCTGTCCCCACTTCCTCTCTCTCTCAACTTCCTTTCTCTCCCAACTTCCTTTCTCTCCACTCCTCTCTCCCCATTCCCTCTCTCTCCCAATCCCTCTCTCTCCCCACTTTCTCTCTCCTCACTTCTCCCAACTTCTCCTCTCTCTCCCAACTTCCTTTCTCTCCATGCCTCTCTCCCCATTCCCTCTCTCTCCCATTTCCTCTCTCTCTCCATTCCCTCTCTCTTCCCACCTACTCTCTCTCCCCATTCCCTCTCTCTCCCCACTCCCTCCCTCTCCCCATTCCATCTCTCCCCACTCCTCTCCCTACTCCCTCTTTCCCCATTCCCTCTCTCTCCCCATTCCCTTTCTCTCCAACTTCCTCTCTCTCCCCATTCCCTCTCTCTCTCCCCATTCCCTTTCTCCCCCATTCACTCTCTCCCCACTCCCTCTCTTCCCATTCCCTTTCTCTCCAACTTCCTCTCTCTCCCCATTCCATCTCTCTCTCCCCATTCCCTTTCTCCCCATTCCCTCTCCCCCACTCTCTCTCCCCATTCCCTCTCTCCCCCACTCCTTCTCTCCCCACTTCCTCTCTTCCACTCTCTCTCTCCCTCACTTCTTCTCTCTCCCCACTTGCTCTCTCTCCCCATTCCCTCTCTCTCCCAATCTCTCTCTCCTCACTTCCCCTCTCTTTCCCCATTCCCTCTCTCTCTCCACTTCCTCTCTCCCCACTCTCTCTCCCTACTCCCTCTCTCTCTCTCTATTCCCTCTCTCTCCCCACTTGCTCTCTCTCCCCATTCCCTCTCTCCCCCACTCCTTCTCTCCCCACTTCCTCTCTCCCCACTTGCTCTCTCTCTCCCCATTCCTTCTCTCCCCACTTCCTCTCTCTTCCCACTTCCTCTCTCCCACTCTCTCTCCCCACTTCCTCTCTCCTCACTTCCCCTCTCTTTCCCAATTCCCTCTCTCTCTCCCCACTTCCTCTCTCTCCACTCACTCTCTCTCCCCACTTTCTCTCTCTCCACTCCCCCTCTCCCCATTCCCTCTCTCTCCCCACTGGCTCTCTCTCCCCATTCCCTCACTTTTTCTCTCCCCACTTGCTCTCTCTCCCCACTCCTTTTCTCCCTATTCCCTCTCTCTCCCCACTCACTCTCTCTCTCCCCATTCCCTCTCTCCCACTCTCTCTCCCCAGTTCCTCTCTCTTACTCTCTCCCCCACTCCTTCTCTCCCACTCTCTCTCCCCACTTCCTCTCTCCTACTCTCTCTCCCCCACTTCCTCTCCCCCATTCCCTCTCTCCCCCCACTACCTCTCCCCCACTTCCTCTCTTCCCCCACTTTCTCTCTCTCCCTACTTCCTCTCTCCCACTCTCTCTCCCCACTTCCTCTCTCTCCCCGTTTCCTCCGCTTTCTCTCTCTCCCCACTTCCTCTGCTTTCTCTCTCTCCCTACTTCCTCTCTCCCACTATCTCTCCCCTCTCTCTCTCTCTCTCCCACTTCTTCTCTCTCCCCCACTTCCTCTCTCTCCCTATTTCCTTTCTCCCCCACTTCCTCTCCCCCACTCTCTCTCCCCCACTCCTTCTCTCCCCACTTCCTCTCTTCCACTCTCTCTCTCCCTCACTTCTTCTCTCTCCCCACTTGCTCTCTCTCCCCATTCCCTCTCTCTCCCAATCTCTCTCTCCTCACTTCCCCTCTCTCTTCCCCATTCCCTCTCTCTCTCCACTTCCTCTCTACCCTCTCTCTCTCCCTACTCCCTCTCTCTCTCTCTATTCCCTCTCTCTCCCCACTTGCTCTCTCTCCCCATTCCCTCTCTCCCCCACTCCTTCTCTCCCCACTTCCTCTCTCCCCACTCGCTCTCTCTCTCCCCATTCCTTCTCTCCCCACTTCCTCTCTCTTCCCACTTCCTCTCTCCCACTCTCTCTCCCCACTTCCTCTCTCCTCACTTCCCCTCTCTTTCCCAATTCCCTCTCTCTCTCCCCACTTCCTCTCTCTCCTCTCCCTCTCTCTCTCCACTCACTCTCTCTCCCCACTTTCTCTCTCTCCACTCCCCCTCTCCCCATTCCCTCTCTCTCCCCACTGGCTCTCTCTCCCCATTCCCTCACTTTTTCTCTCCCCACTTGCTCTCTCTCCCCACTCCTTTTCTCCCTATTCCCTCTCTCTCCCCACTCACTCTCTCTCTCCCCATTCCCTCTCTCCCACTCTCACTCCCCAGTTCCTCTCTCTTACTCTCTCCCCCCACTCCTTCTCTCCCACTCTCTCTCCCCACTTCCTCTCTCCTACTCTCTCTCCCCCACTTCCTCTCCCCCAGTCCCTCTCTCCCCCCACTACCTCTCCCCCACTTCCTCTCTTCCCCCACTTTCTCTCTCTCCCTACTTCCTCTCTCCCCACTCTCTCTCCCCACTTCCTCTCTCTCTCCCCACTCCTCCTCTCCTTTCTCTCTCCCCACTTCCTCTGCTTTCTCTCTCTCCCTACTTCCTCTCTCCCACTATCTCTCCCTCTCTCTCTCTCTCTCTCTCCACTTCTTCTCTCTCCCCACTTCCTCTCTCTCCCTATTTCCTTTCTCCCCCACTTCCTCTCCCCCACTCTCTCTCCCCCACTCCTTCTCTCCCCACTTCCTCTCTTCCACTCTCTCTCTCCCTCACTTCTTCTCTCTCCCCACTTGCTCTCTCTCCCCATTCCCTCTCTCTCCCAATCTCTCTCTCCTCACTTCCCCTCTCTTTCCCCATTCCCTCTCTCTCTCCACTTCCTCTCTCCCCACTCTCTCTCCCTACTCCCTCTCTCTCTCTATTCCCTCTCTCTCCCCACTTGCTCTCTCTCCCCATTCCCTCTCTTCCCACTCCTTTTCTCCCCATTTCCTCTCTCTCTCCACTCCCCCACTTCCTCTCCCCCACTCCCTCCCCACTTCCTTTCTCTCCCCCAGTTCCTCTCTCTCCCTACTTCCACTCTCCCACTCTCTCTCCCCATTTCCTCTTTCCCCCCACTTCCTCCACTTCCACTCTCCCCCACTTCCTCTCTCCCACTATCACTCCCCTCTCTCTCTCTCTCCCCCACTCTCCCCCACTTCCTCTCTCTCCCCACTTCCTCTCTCCCCCACTTTTCCTCTCTCCCTACTCCTCTCACTCCCCACTCCCTCTCTCACTTTTTTCCACACTCCCTCTTATCTAAAATAAGATTAATAAAAAAACACTATCCAAAAATTATTATGAAATATTTTATTCTTTCTGTTTTACTTTGATTTTTTTTAACTTTTTTCAAAATTGTATTATATTTGCAAAAAAAATTATGATTATGTATTTTAGAATGAAAAGGGGAATAAACTTAAAACATCACAAAATTCCCAGTTTCCCAGTTTGCAATTTGCTCAGAGCATTATATGCTCATGCATTTTAATATTACATTCATGTTTGAATAACATTTATATGCTTACTTGTATGCAAGTTCGTTAAATGGCTTTGTTATCTTTGAGAAATCTTTGGTGAAGCAGTGATAATAGCTATGAACTTCATCTGTCTTAGTTGGTGTGAGCCAGTTCAGGACTTTATCCATCTTATCTAGATCTTGTTCTACCCCGTCTTTCAAAACCACATTCTATCTATTTCACTGTCTTTGAAAACAACACACTTCTTATGTGAAAATTTTAACTTCTTTTCCCTGAGGTACTGGAATACCTTATGTTGAGATGTAAATTCTCTAAACAATCCTCATTATTCTTTGACATGTTGCTGGGCATTGGCCAATCCAGATGGAATCCTACTGTTTCCACACCATTGACATTAATCTGTAATTCTCCCATAAGTTTCACTTCATCCATTTCAGATGTGTGCTTGTCTCCATGTATTGCACTCATCATATTTGAAACCTTGATTCCTTTAACTTAATATGCTTATTTTTGATGATCATGATCCTCTACAATAGCTCATAGTTCTGATCTCACTTCACCCAAGGATATCTCATGCGCATCTGTCTCTGTGTCTGACGCTAATGAGGCCAAATATTCATGAAAATATTGTGCGGCTGCCTTTGTGTTTGACGTCAGTGGGCGAGGACTATTAAAATTGGGATGGGAATCCTCTTGTAATTTAAATCTATGTCTACATTTTTAAAGTTTAAATCTATAAATTTATTTCACAATGAAATGGAAATATAAGGATCAATCACTGTCTAGTTAGTATAGTATTCCAGGGACATCAATGATCATAGTAGGAAACATGGGATAATTTTAGCATAACGGGCACAAAAATAGGAGCAGAGCAAACATGGACCTCTAAAACATCAGAGGTGGGATCAGGTGCCATGGAGGAGTGAGCATCCCCTGCTGACCAGTCACAATGCCATGTGCTCCATTTCATGATCAAGAAATAACAGAAAATCCATCATCATTTCAGTGTAAAAACAATTGACGATAACAATAAGATGTCAAAAAAGCAACAAAATATCAATAAAATCAACTGAGATATATAAACTCTGTATGCGAGTGATGAAGGTATATTGCTGCATAAGTAAGGGAACTTGACGATAGAAAAGTTAAATTCATCACGTTCATTCATAGAGCTTGGTTGTTAGATTACAATTTATGTCTTTTTCAAGTAAAATAATCCAAGTATGAAACAGCTGTATTGGACTCAAGCAATGTCACGTGCCCCAGAAATCTTGTGAGATTTAGAGCTTTCTCGACTCCCCTGCAAAAGATCGGTAGTAAGTTAGATAAATGTGAGGTACTCGCGATATTACGTATTTTGATGATCTGGAGAATGTTGAAATTTTTGGTTATCCTATGTAGTGATTTATAACATCAGTTTGAAGTTCAGATTCAGTTTTCACTGTTGGTATTTTAGGTAATGGTCCAGTACATGTACTAGCAAATCTTTGTGGTCATGTTTGAAGATCTTGAGGTGTATCTGCCTTTGGTTTCAACGTCAAGGCTTTAGAAGAATTAATTGATGATGTCCTTGGCTTCTTCTGAAATATGATCTCCCGGCCATTATGGACTTTTCCAGAATTTGAGTTTTCAATGAAGTAAATCACTTCAATAGTTCACTCACATCGATGTATCACTTGAATTGAACTCAAGATATTTCACTGATTTCAGAATTTCACTTTTCACATCCCAAAATGTATCACTTTGATTAACATCACAAATATCATATATACATGTATGATTTGAACAGACTTGAAACTTGAAAATGAAAAAAAAATATTTATATCTATAATTAGATGCTTTAAACTTAAAATTTTGCTGTAAATGAATGCATCAAATGAATATCTTTAAGCTGTATAGATATATAATTTTTTTTTAATTAAACAAGAGGCCCATGGGCCACATTGCTCACCAGAGTAGCTTTGACCATGTTGTTCTTTACCAGATTTCCCCCTTGTAATAAATTAAATAAATTTGATTCCAAATCATGGTTCTGTCCAACCCCCAGGGGTCATGAATTCAACAATTTAGAATCTACACTACCCCAGGATGCTTTCACATAAGTTTTAGTTTTTCTGTCCCAGTCCTTCTTGAGAAGAAGAATTTAACAATTTTCCTTAATATTTCTATGTAAAACTTGGCTTCCCTATTGTGGCCCCGCCCTACCCCTAGGGGTCATGATTTGAACAATTTAGAATCTACACTACCCCAGGATGCTTCCACTTAAGTTTCAGTTTTTCTGGCCCAGTGGTTCTTGAGGAGAAGATTTTTAGAGAATTTTCTTAATCTTTATATGTAAAATTTTGATTCCCTATTGTGGTCTCACCCTACCCCTGGGGGTCATGATTGGAACAATTTAGAATCTAGAGTACCAAAGGATGCTTCCACATAAGTTTCAGCTTTCCTGGCCCAGTGGTTCTTGAGAAGAAGATTTTGAAAAAAAAAATTCAATTTATTTCTACGTAAAACTCTGATGATGTGAACAATTTAGAATCTAGACTATCCTAGGATGCTTCCACATAAGTTTCAGCTTTTCTGGCCTAGTGATTCTTGAGAAGAAGATTTTTAAAGTTTTTTCTTTATATTTCTATGTTAAACTTTGATTCCCTATTGTGGCCCCGCCCAACCCCCGGGGGTCATGCATGTGAACAATTTAGAATCTAGACTATCCTAGGATGCTTCAACATAAGTTTCAGCTTTTCTGGCCCAGTGGTTCTTGAGAAGAAGATTTTTTCAAGACCCCATCCTATTTTTGTCTTTTCTTAATTATCTCGTCTTGGGAGGAGAACTGACCCTTCATTTTTACAATTTAAACTCCCCTTTTCCAAAGGATGCTTTGTATCAAGTTTGGTTAAAATTGACCCAGTGGTTCTTGAGAAGAAGTCGAAAATGTGAGAAGTTTACAGATGAACAGACATACGAGGGACTAAATGTTATTAGAAAAGCTCACTTGAGTCTTCGGCTCAGATGAGCTAAAAATATTTATGAAAATAAAACACATTATTTGTGAATATTTTTTAAAGTTGTGGTTAAAATCTTCACAAAACCTGGAGTCACAGCTTAGGATAACATGTTAGTTATCATATTTATCAAAGAAATTAAAATGAAATTGCCAAATTTTAGAAAAATTAATTTTTTTTAATTTTGGCCAATTCCGATCAAATTAAACTGATCCCAACCAGAATTGTACAATTATTGGAAATAAATAACATTTTATCAAGAATACTAGTTTGATTAGGTGTAATAAGGGTTAATTAAGAGATAATTGTCCTTGACAATCAAATGGATTTCTTAATTGTAAATACACTCAACACACTCAATATTGACACTTGCACTTTCACCACAGATTTTAAAAGAACCTATAGAGTATTTATTTTTCCAACTCTCGAGCCAACCGTTAGATGCTTTGAATTCATCCAGCCCAAGCTCGGCGGCGAATTCAATAGCCTTTGCCTGGATTAACGGGCCACTTAGCGGTATATTTTTTGCCCTAGCTTGTCCAAACCATTTGAACACCAATTCATTTAATTCAAAAAACATTTGACCCAGATGTAAATCGTTTTCTCTTAGATGAAATGTTTCCTTCATATTGTTCCATTAAAAAAGTCTTACGTTTCAAAATGTCCGATACCGTGGTACGTCCAACTCCGAATTCTTTCCCAAGCTGTTCTTGTGTTGGTTTTGGAAACGACTCTGATTTTTTTATTAAATCAATTTTTTTTTTCCAATCCCAAATCAATTCTTTTCCTTTTAGGAGAAGGCGACATTTCACATACCAGTTTTCTTTTCTGAGGCGTTGACGCCATTTTCGTGTAAGAATAATACCAACAAAGAAAATGGATTTGTCTTTTTTTAATTTGAGTTTTAATCAATTATTGTGTACATAAACAAAACACCTGCAAACTTCAACATGAATCACTGACTACATTCTCAGCTGACCAATTGACCAAACGGGACTTTCAAATCACAGCTGGGACCCGTAATTGGCCAGCGGCTAATTATGATATACCTACCTGGGGTTTAACCAGCCGTGTAATTATGTCGGATAACACAGGTGAAACTGCAATGCAATTAATAGGCTGTGTTTACAAAGAGGTGTCGGAATTCGGAATGTACAGTGGTCGGATTGTAAAGTATTTTTCTATATAAGTTATATAAAGATTTCTTTGGGAATAAAGATTTGCGTCGGAAGTGCCAGTGTGCCGGATTGCACAGTTGTCGGATTGGACAGTGGGCACTGTACATGAAGGAGGCAATATATTAGCATTTAATTCATCTAGTGTTAATTTTGATCGGGATCAGTTTAATTTTGATCGGATTAGGTCCAAATCTCAAAAAAATTAATTTTTCTAAAATTTCACATTTTTATTTCCATTTCTTTTTAAAATATGATTGAAAATCATGTTCGCCTCCATCGTCGCAAGCCACATTGTCTGTGGAAATAGAATGGACACAAAACCCATGGCTTGCGACGATAAAATGGACACAAAACCCATGGCTTGCGACGATGGTTTGCCTCAGTTGTGACAAGTTCTGTGGTGTTTTTAACCAATTAGGTTTAAAAAATATTCACAAATAATGTGTTTTAATTTCATAAATAATTTTTAACTTATTAAAAAAAATTAAAAAGTCTATCTAGCCTCATCGTCGGAAACCCACGGGTGATCTCATCTGTGATAAGTATAGACGAGATCACCCGTGGGTTTCCGACGATGATCTAGCCTTTCTTTACATATTTCATTAGATATTCATATGATGCATTCATTTACAGCAAACTTTTAAATCAAAAGCATCTGATTTGGATATAAATATTTTTTTCATTTTCTTTGAAAAAATACCAAAAAATTCATATAAAATAATTAAGAGCTAATATTGGTCTTTCAATGTTGAAACAATTGTTTAAAAAGGATCATGACTCAGAGATTTATAAAATAAAAAAATGGTGCCGCATTCCTCCTTATTCACTGATTACTCTGAATAAAGGGCAATAACTCTAGTTCACTTCAATTGGTCTATGTTTTGTATACACAGTTGAGAGAAATGTTCAAATGGCAATGACAACAAAATTAATATAATATACACAATAAAATTATAAATACAGTGAGTGAAAAGAAAATTAAATAAATGAGCAGATGAAATAATAATATAGTGGCAGTCAATTATCAATTCAATTATCTACTCTCTACATTAGTGAGCAGGTACATGTATAAGGGAGATATTCTCTACTCGGTGCCACAAATTTCAGCATACATGTACTTTGATATTCACTGGAAATAAAAAATACAACAGACAGACATGTAATCTATGGCTATCCTTACTGTTGTCACACACCTACTATGTTTCACTTGATCAACATACAGACATATATATATTAATACCTATCACATACATGTACACTGTACATGTGACTAAGAAGGGCAAGGGGTGGGGTGGGGGACATTACCTGTACCTATTATGTACATTCTCCCACAGCTACCACGGCTCTGTCAACATCTGTTCAGTCCAATCAGCAGTTGTCAAATAATATACATATGTATCATGCAGTGCAGTGAAAAGGTGTTAGTATAAGAATCTGAAATTTAAAACTATATATCAATTACCAATACTATAAGGACAGGGCACAAATGTTTTGTTTTCAATATACATGTATGTCTATATAGAGTAGATAATAATACAAAACAGACAGACAAACGTACAAACAGACATCCGAATCACTATAGCTGTATGTACCCTCCCACTTTTCAAGCAGGCCCTGCGGGGGTATAAAGTTTTTAACTATATACTGGTTAGGTAAACAAGTGCTGTAATTGGTAGACTTTCTTACCAAATGCTGGTGGAATAATTCCGATTGAATCACCACAGAGTCAATGCACTCAGAAGTCACAATACAAAATCACAGTTCACAGTGTTGATCACTATTGTACTTCAGGCTAAACTCAGCCAGCACAAAACTCTCAATGTTGACAGTTAAAACATATTATAGTTCTCACAAGGAGGAAGGTAGAGGTTGACCATTATTCATCAGCTAACTGCTTTATCCTGTGTAGGCACCATTCATCATCAGCAACCAACTAGAGCGCCAAATTTAGTAGTGGTCTTATGTGAAGAATATAACACACGCATAATTATGGGTCCATTATTCATTTAATATTGCAGTGTTGATAATGGAAGGATTCAGATGCAGTGCATGGTCACAATAGCCCTATAATAGAAATAAACAATATTAAGTATAAACAAGATGTGTTTGTGAAACAAATGATGATATTATACTTTCATGTAAATTAGTTGAATCCGATTGGTTGAGAAACATTTGTTAAACAAGAGGCCCAGGGGCCACATCGCTCACCTGAGCAATTGGCTAGGAAAAAGCACATATCAGATCAGAACTGAAA